>NC_056611.1:13201109-13328609 GCF_018340385.1 Cyprinus carpio
CTCCCCCCTTCGTCCTCACTTTTTTTCTCGTCTGCGCTCCGCGTTTGCCCCCCCCCCCCTGCCCCCTTCTCCCTCTTTCTCCCCTTTCCTTCTCCCGCTTCCCCCTCGGGCGCTAGGCCTCTCTCCGTCTCCTACTTTGCGTTTCTCCGTGCTTTCTGTCTCCGCTGCCCTCCCGTTCCTCTGCCCGCGTCGTCTCGCTGCTTGCGTCTCTGTCTGCCCCGCCTCCACGCTTGGCTGCGCGCGGCCCAGGCAGCCACCCTTGCCGTGCCCCGTTCCCCAGGTGCCCTCGGTTCGCCCGACCTGGCGCTTTGTTCCCTCTAGGTTTTCCCCTCTTGCCCCCGCACCCGCACTTTTTTTTTTCTCCCCTTTTTTGAGAGAGATTTTACTTTATACAAACATGTTTTACGTACTTGGTTATAGAAATATGACAACAATCATTCAATCTCACACAATATCGCACTGAATAGTGTTTGGGCTAATTGCATTCATGAATAATTTACCATATACATAATTCACATGAAATCAGATAAAAAAAAAATAAAAAAAAACAAAAAATATTTTAGAAGAGAAACGCAGTTCATCACAGGTGTCCTGGAACCAATGAGATTAAGCTGTGTCGTCAGTCAGTGTTTCCCAGTCAGTGCTTTTGATCAGCGCAGTCGGTTTTAGAGAAGCCACTGCCACTCGACTGCCTCAATCCGACACAGCCTCGCCGCGGTTTTGTTCGCTTTTCCCCCGCGAGAGTTTTTCGGCAACACGTCGCATATGACATCAGAGCAAGGCGGACGTAACTCGGACACTTTTCTAACCGGGCATGCATCTCGCGGTGATCACCGGTGATCGGTTTTCCGGTGATCGGTTCTGCGCAGATTTTGTTCATCTCAAACAAGCCTAAATTCTCTCCCCAATGTGACGTAATGCCATGCATTGGTGGGGGGAAAGGAGAATCGTTGCCCATGCAACCTGTGAAGATAGTACCTACTTTTTCGTATTTTATTCCATTTTGTGATACCCAACAACATAAAATACAAGTGGATAACAGTAGTTTAAATGTTCTTACCAACAAGCAAATTGCACAAATTCGTTGAAAAAATTAACCACCATGCAAACACGAGCTTTCGGGCGGAGTACCCCCGCGCCAATGGCGACCTCAGCAAAAACGTCACTCGCAAAATTAATATTTATGGTCGCAAATGCGACCGTTTTAGTCGCAGTTTGGGAAAATGGCCAGCATCAGTCCGTCCCCTGTATTCAATCTGCATGCTTTGTTTAAATTGTCGAGACAGGGTCGTACAACTGCACTGCCGATATGGAGGGAATGGGCGTGGACGCCAAAAGGTTTCTCATGGTCAAAGGAGTTTTACTGTGTTGGCCAATCAGCGGGTAAATATACATGTACGTAATTTCCTTTAGACAAGAGAAGGTGGCGGCGATAAGACGTGAGATAATTATTCATCATACGTTTATCTATAATTTATATACAACAAATATGTATATTAAGATAGCTTTGTTACAATACGATTATAATTTTCCCTTTGCGTTATATCTTGCAGCTTTAGTAATTGGTTTATTGTTGTTGACAGACATACTGTATGTACAGTGAGACAAAACGATGACCGCATCTGCATCGAAGGCGAAGACTTCAGAGCTGATAGTTTGTATCGGCGTCCTTTTTGTGCAATACAGTACAGAATACATCCTGTAAGTATAATAATTATTACCACCTCTGCTATTACAACTGAAGTAAGATCAATTCACAATCTATGTAGACGACTAGACAAAATAATAAAAAAAAAAAAAAACTAATTTAGAGTTTGTTTCTACCTTCCTGCTAGGTATCCACTAATGCAGAGTATATTCAAGTTGCCAACACACTGGTTTGTGAAGAACCCTGTCCAGAGAAAATATAAAAGGAAATGACTGTGTAAGTTACATTGTTTTTAATCCATTGGTTTATCTCTATCAACATAATCACACACAATATTGTAGTAAACAATATATTGTAATCTTTATTTGCTGGAAAATGACAATCAGTCAAATTTGTGTTTTTAGCACAACCTGACACATCCCAAAACCTGAAGTTTGAAGCAGAACGTGCACCACTCGCAGGTTATTGTAACATATGTAAGCACACTGCCATATGCATAATTTATTTTTGCAATGTTAATCAATTTTACATTTTCACTTCAATGTAAGGAAGATACTGTACTACAGATACTTAAAATCTTTTTTTGTATCTACTCCACTTTTCACTGCCTGACCATCATCTTAATGTTGATGCAGTTCAATGTTTTTTTTATTATTTTTTACCTTATATCTAAAGCACCTTGTTCAATAAGTATTTAGATGTCTCTCATATCTGTCACGGTCTAAGCATGATCTGTTTTCTGTTGTTCTGATGAAGGAAACTTGTGTTGGGGAGGGATTCAGTTGTCTGTTGAGAACCATGTGAATGTGCTACAAAGTGAGTATCAGAAAACACATCCAAGACACCTGACTGGTCAAAGACCACTCGGCGCAGGAACATTCTCCTGGAGATGCTGAGAAAGCACAGAAGGAATGTCTGTGGAGGATGTACTCAAACACACCCATACTTAAGGACACCTGCTGGAGTGAGTATAGTAAAATAAATCATTAACTGTAAAATATCTTGTTTCAAATCTTTTCATGTAATATTTTATTCTTCTGTACCCTTTTAGCCCATCTGTTAAAAATTTAAAACAATAGTTTTAGAAAACAATGTAAGATTTATCAGTGTAAACAAGAACATGAAATGCATCGTATATTGTGACCCCTATACATTAGCTTCTAATAGTTTTTGCAGTTCTGCACTGTATGTAGCTACACTGTCTGAGCCAAAGAGGATGGAAAAGAATCTGATGAATTTGAAAAGCGTTTATTTATTTTGTATTATTATTATTTTTTATTTTTATTTTTTTTAATGTAGGGGGACCCTGCTACACCCTTTCCTACCATACAGCTGATGGATACTGACTGTAAATGGTAATCATAGGAGGAGGGCTCAGTGTGGTGACAGAAGATGGAATAGACGTGTGCCAGTGCACCAGCCTTGATGAAGCCTTCATAACAGCCTTCTGGATGTATTCTGCTTTCAACATTGCATATCCAACACACCTGAGAAAGACACTGACTTTCCTTCAGAGGCACATTGTCAACATTGTGGAGGATGGAGACAAGCACTGCCAGTAACTTTACTCTGAATGATTAGTCTTTTGAATTAGATCCTCATCCCTAAACTGTGCCATTACACAAAGTGCACTCGAAGGACATTCACTCTTTTGAAGTTAATCCAACATGTTGAACCAAAAATTAGTATAACCTATGGTATAGATGAGTGCCAGTCACCTTTTTTGTGATTCCATTCTTTTAGAAAACATGCACAGGAATCATATGTACTTTTGTGTTGTATTATAATATAATGGAGAAGGGTCTGGCTGCAGACTTACACTTGCACTCTCAGACACTTGCGCTTCTGCTAGTGACAAGACTTGCAGTCTTTTTTATTTAATATTTAGTTCTACTTATTGGTTACTTTTTGTTTGAATCTCTCAACATTTGTTTTTTTTCTTGTGTAGGTATCATTGACTGGAAGTCTGTCAGTCCAGATGTGAGGAAGACCTACAGAGTGAGTTTGAGCTCAGCAGGTGTGATGGCTGTGGATGCTCATTGCTATCTACAAAAACACACCACTGAAAACTGTAGCCATGGAAAGAAGGGGGTCTTCACAGCTTTCTATTCAGACAAAGAGTTTGCTGAATTCTGTTCTATGGACTGCTACTACAGAATGAATGAATGAGTGGTTTATCTATCTATCTATCTGTCTGTCTATCTATCTATCTATATATATTTTTTTTTTACTTGAATTGGCGAATGAAACTGAAAGCTAAATAAATGTTTTAGTGGATAAAGCTGTGTCTGTTTGCTTATGTCACTGACTTCTTCTGTCTTCTGACTAATTTTTAAATTTTATAATTTAGTGGTTTTGTCAACTATATATTTTTCTCTATCAGGCAAAACAGTTTTCGAGGGTAACACTTTACAATAAGGTTTCATTTGTTGACACTGATGTATTAACTAACATTAACTATGAGCAATACAACTTTGTAAGTTAATAAAAATACAGCTGTTCATTGTTTGTTCTTGTTAGTTCACTTCACAGTTAACATTAACTAATGTTAACAAATACAACTATTGACTTTAACTTAAGAACAGCTAGTGCGACTAACCGTGTTAAGAGACGTTTGTGTTCTCAAAAAATAATTGTAATTTGTTTTTGATTATTGATAAATCAAGACCTAAACTTGCGGTGGTGATGACGTCAGTAACCCGCGCCATGCAGAAGTTTTGAAGGTACTTTCAAAAGTAATGTAAAATAATATTCATTAACGCCGTTTTTACCTTGGAAGAATTAAATTTGGTTTTATAGGATTATGTTGAATTTATGGCTTCCTTTTAATCTGCGATAAGGAGTATATGGCTCGGCAGCTTTTTTTTTTTTTTTAACAGCCATCTTTCGCATTACCTTTTGGCACGCCCCCTACCTTTCGTTTCACCAATGAGAAACCTTTCGGCACGCCCCCACTTTTTGGCACGCCCATTGCTCCAGGCTGCAGTTACCCCTACTTGAAATTGTCTCCACCTCTAGGCATCCCTCCCCCTTGAAATGTATATAAACTCAAAAAGTGTCACTGCTTTGGAGAGACTTTTGAAGACTGCAGCGCCATCCAGCGCGTTCTCAATAAAGAATTCTGCTGAAGATTACCCAAGAGCAGAGCTGGGTAGTAACGGATTACATGTAATCTGGATTACATAATCAGATTCCAAAAGTCAAGTACTTGTAATTAGAGTAAACTACTTTTTAAAATACTCGTAATCAGACTACAGTTACTTTTTTATGGATTACATGATTACATATTATTTAAACAATGGTAATAAGTTGTTCACAATTATTGATTATCCTAAATTTCCTTTTTTAAAAACGTTTATATTTTTTCCTAATAAACCTGCCGCTTATATACATTCGTGGTTCTTCGAGTTTTTCCGGCGGAGGGGTGTCAGAATCGCGCTCAGAAGAAATCAGCAACAAGATAAAGGAAAATGGAGTGTGAAGAACACAGCCTTTAATCACTGGATGTACAGACATGATTTTATTTTTAAAGAAAGACACGGGGGAAAAATGTCACTGTTCTGTGTAAGCTCTTCTTACCACAGATTAATTTGCTGTCCACGGAAATCTTTGACCTAGCAAAATTATTGTTGGGAATTTCATGTTTTAATATATTTTTTGTATTGTTGATTTTTCTTCATTGTTACTACGTTACCTTATGCACTTCAAGGCCACGTGCACACGAAGACGCATTTTGCTGTATATGCATACATTTTGTCTCGTATAGGTGTTTCGTCCACACGGATCCGGCGTTTTGGGAGAGTGAACCCGATATTTTTTTTTTAACCGGGTCCCAGAGTGGATAAATTTGAAAACGCCCCCTTTGTGTTTTCATGTGGACAGCGAATCCGTATATTTTCTGAAACGATGACGTCATCAGCCCACGTCTCGCCCCACAGTCAGACACCGCTACGTCACGTAACAGCAACAAAAATATGAACAAACACTGAACGATTGTCTTTTTATTAACTAACATTAACACAGATTAATAAATATATTGTTCCATGTTCGTTTGTGTACTGAGCGCAAGGTTTATGCGCATAGTCCATGTCTTATTCTCTGTTTTTAGTGTATCTCTGTGGCAGAATTACAGCGCCACATGCTGGTCTGGCATGTATACTACATCGTTTTGTGTCGGTTTTTTTGGTTTCGTGTGGACGCAGATATTTCTTGAGATGAGGGGGGAAAAAGATCGGATAGGGAAAGTTTTGAGATGAAAGATTTGACCTAGAAATGGTCTTTAATATTAATATATATATATATATATATATATATATAAGCAATTTTATTGTTGTGAGTTTCATGTTCTTTAATATTCATTTTTTGTAATATTGTTTGTCTTTTCCTCATTGTTACTATGTACTTAAAATGTTTTGAGATGGATAGAAATGTCATTGCTGTGTGAGTTTAGTCCTTTTAAAAATTCATGTTTGCAATGTAGCTATTGTTTGATGTTTTTCATTGATACAGTCACATACACTTCTAGTGGTTTTTTTTTTTTTTTTTTAGATTTAATATTTGACCTAGCAGTGATATTGCTGTGAATTTCATGTTTTTCAATATTGTTTTTTGTAATGTAGCTGTTTGTTAAATTTACAAGGATAAGTAAATATTCTTTAAAATCATAAGATGTGATTTTGTTTTATACAGTATTAATAGCAAACACTAACAGCAAGGTACATTAGCATTAGTATTTTATTTTTTTAAGTATTAACTTTCCATATATTGCACTTGAAAAAGAAGCTATTGTGGCTCTTGTTGAATTAAATATATTTTTTGGAATATATTTTTTTCTTTGTATCTGTCAAAATAGTACAAGATTAGGCTAATTCCATAGATGTGATCTCAAATAAGGGTTAGCACAAATGTAATCTAAATGTAATCCAAAAGTGATCAGATTACGTTACCAAAAATGTGTAATCTAAGAGATTATATTACTGACTACAAATTTTGTCATGTAATCTGTAATCAGTAACTGATTACAATTCGTAAGTAATCTACCCAGCTCTGCCCAAGAGTCTCCTGGTCTTCGCTTCTGAGTTTTCCAACAGTAGGCAGTCCTGATTCAGTGCTAAGACTTACATTTCATTTGGGAAATCCAATATATACTTTTTAAATACTGAATGAGGTTTGTTTCACTATTTTCAAATTCAATTTTAAAATTTGACACTATTTTCAAACATGCGCATCCTCACGTTGTTAACATAATTGTGGGTGGGACTAACAGAAACTGACCAATCATTATTTTGACAAGCGTATGGTATGCACCTATAGGAAGAGGGAAAATTAATAAACTGCCTGTAATTGACCATGAAAACTCACATTAAATATATTTTAAAGCACATATATGAAGTTATAGTGAAAATATACATTTATAATTATTGTCTTTTAATAAATAACATTCATCTGGAAAATTACCAGCTTCTCACTGGGTGGGCCACAGCTGAAAGTGGGTGGGCCATTGAACACCTGGGCCCATCCGTAGCTTCGCCACTGCTTCAAACACAGCAGTTTTTCTCTAAAGTGAAGCTGAATTTAAAATGATTAGCTTGTTATACAGAATGTTACAATTATTTTTGGGGTCATATGATGCGATTTTAAGTTTTCTCTTTGGAGTGTTACAAGCTCTTGGTGCTTAAAGAAGATCTGTAAAGTTGCAAAGACTAAAGTCTCAAATCCAAAGAGATATTCTTTATCAAAGTTAAGAGTCAACCACTCCTACCTAAAACGCCTCGTTTAAACACGCCCCCATACCTCTATGTTTCGATATGGGAATATTTGCATAACGCCGCCCAAATGTTCACACAAAGAAAGAAGGCGTGACTTTGATTCACGCTGTTGCCGCCGCCGCCATGTTGTGGAGATGCTGTTTCATTGTGAAAGCGAAAATACTTTGTTTGGTCTTCCAAAAGAGGACACAACTAGAAATCAGTGGTTAAGTTGTATTTACAACACTGTTCCAGAACAGTTCAACCCAAATATTTAGTGTGCAGAACATTTTATGGAGGACTGTTTCCTGATTCTGGGAAAGAAGACTACAGTGTCGGCTGTTCTGACATATATGTTTACATATGTAAAGGATTTGCCACTGATGATTCAAACATGAGTTTTGAGCAGCACTGTAAAAACTAAAGGTGCCTCAGATATCTTTTTGAGTACTCTAGGAACTTAAAAATGTATTTTAAGTGCCTCAAAGCTCTTTTTCTCATAAAAGGGTTCCTGGAGGAACCATTATAGTCTTTGCAGTTCACGCAGGAACTCATGGGATCCTTGAAGCACTTTGTTTCCAGTTCTGAGGTTCTGGATTCACCCTTTCATTACACTGAGACCTCAGAGTGCTCTGGAGGTTCCTGGAGGAACTCAAATTTTAAAAAAGGGGGTTTTGGAAGATCTGTTAACATTAAAGTGGTTCCTGGAAGATCTTACTTGTAAAAGCCAGCATCTGAAAGAACCCAGAGATTCATGTGACAAAAATTATTATTATTAATATTTACTTTATTGGAATGTGATGGAACGTAATGACTTTTGTGGCACTTGCCATGTGAAAAAAAAACTTGTATGATTAAAGAAGACTAAATGCTTTTAAAGGGGTCATATGATGCTTTTTTAAAGATCATTATTTTGTGTATTTGGTGTAACAGAATATGTTGACATGCTTTAATGTTCAAAAAACACATTATTTTTCAAATACTGTACATTATTGTAGGTCCTTTATGCCCCGCCTCTCTCAAACGGGTCGTTTTCTACAAAGTCCCTCCTTCTGACAAGCGCAGTCTGCTCTGATTGGCCAACTGACCCAGTGCATTGGGATTGGCCGAACACCGCAAGCACTCGTCGGAAATGTAACACCCCTTTCCATAATGGCGAGCTTCATCTTTCAAAATAAATTTAAAGACAGTTAATAATGTCCTTAGTTTTACCATCAGTTCAAGCCCGAAAAGGGAACAGAGTCGCGTGACAGACACAGTGTGTTTGCGGTACACAAGCCACGGACGGTTAAGACAGCTGACTCCACTGTTTGACCCTGTCTCTCTCTCTCTCTCTCTCTCACACACACACACACGACGTGCAAAACTCTGCATTTGAACAGTTAATAGCAAATACTTTAATAACAAAGCTAGTAGCTGATTCAGAAGTGGCAGATTGTCATAGCAAAGTTAGAATTACCTCCTCTCTTGGGTTCATGAAACGGTCGTCCATAAAATGTGTTTCTGTTCTGTTCTAAGTAATCTTAAAGCTTCCTAAATGCACATACTTTCGGATGGCCAAATAAAGTACTTTTGCTTTCGCCTAGAAACACACAGCATCTCACTGACATGACTGCTTCAACACTAACTGCGGTTACTGAAACCACGCCTTCTTTCTTTGCGTGAGCATTTGGGCGGCATTACGCAAATATTTCCACATAGTGACGTAGACATGTGGAGGTTTTTAGAATGAGCCGATTTAGGGGGCCGTGGCAGAGTCTTAACTTTGATAAAGAATATCTCTTTGGATTTGAGACTTAAGTCTTTGCAACTTTACAGATCTTCTTCATGCACCAAGAGCTTGTAACACTCCAAAGAGAAAGGAAACATTGAAATCGCATCATATGACCCCTTTCTGTTCACAGTCAGAATTGGCTGTCATAACATAAATAAATAAAAATAAAATAACAAAAGGACATACAAAATCTACAAATTAGCCACAGTATATCCAACTAAAATTTTAAAATTATTTCTGAATACACAAACCTCTTAAAACCATAAATTATTTGTTCTCTTACCTGAATTATCATTCTCAGGGTGGTTGGCATGCTCATGTCTTTCTTGATGCTTCATTGCAGTTGCCTTTAAAACACAAATACAAAAAATGCAGTAAAACTTAAATTCCATGAAAAACTATAACAAACTAATTCTAAAACTAAGGCAGCTATCCATAAAACTAGTTAAACCTAGCTAACATATGATTTTTATTTTCTCAATAGGCTACTGGCCAACATTAACTAACATCTGAACAAAATTTCACATTAGTTAACTTACATTAGAAAACAAAAATAATTACTTTATTCAACAATTCCTCTCCTCTGTGTCTCTCCAAATCAGCGTAGCGCCATTTTGGCAAATCTGAGCAGTACACAGAAGAGCGTACGCTGCCTGCGTACTGCTCAGATTTAGGTGATTATTTATTTGAAACTAGAGATATTTTTGTTGTTTATCAATAACAATGTTTTATATGCATTTGTTTTAGTTTTTCAGTTTTTTATTTTTTAATTATTAAAAATGTCAATGGCAGGAAAAATAAACTAGTGGGGGGGTGGAAAGGGTTGTTCCTCCAGGAACCACCCCTTTTCGAACGGTGCCTATAGGCTCTACAGAGGGTTCCACAGGTGTGGCAAAGTGAAGAACCCCAAAAGGTGCCTCCAGGAACCTTTAGTTTTTACAGTGTAGAGAGAAACATTTTGTATGTTTCTCTTATCGCTTGAGAGGTTTGTTCTATTCAAACGTAAGAGCCCTGCAAAGTGGACATCACAGGATATTCCACCATGATTCCAGTTCGAACGTATATGTTCCATTCAAAGTGCATAAAAGTGAGCGAGATGTGAATTTAAATTGTATTTATTTACAGAGGTAATGATGTCACATTTGTCCGTGTGTGCAGACGTTGCACAGGGCTAATCCATGAATGAATGTTCTGAAGTGAAGTAAACTTCAACAGATTTCCCCTGCTCAGGGAGTAGGGAGCAATGAACACTGTGTAGGGACAATGTCAATGGGAACACAGTTCATGCATAGAGCTCACTTCTAACAAGCTGATTATCTGAATCAGGTGTTGTGACCGGGTAACAAAGAGAGACATGCAAAATATGCAGAGCTGGGGGCGCGAGGACTGGGAATTGAGAACGCTGATACTGAGTAGCTTTGTAAAAACGCTTGTAGCGCTCGCTGTGCGTGGACACCAACCCGGCCCACTCCAAGTGTGTACGTTTCTCCAATCACAGGAAGAAGCAATAAGAAGACATTTGTATTGTTTGCCAACGTCGGAAGCTGTGTTGCCGTGTCGGTTAAAAAAAATGTTCTTTCACGGACAATTTTTAAGAACGCGGTGTCATGTGCATCACAGTAAGTAATTCAACTTCACACAAATTGCTACAACAATATACAGTATAAGTCATATATATATATCCATAATTATGATCTCCACTGGATGCAACAAATGGTCAAATATGTACTATTGTATTAACATTTTATTGACTAAAAATGCGTTAGAAAAACGTTCATCTCAAAGACGAGTTCGTTCAGAATCAGTTAATATAGCAGGTCGGCTGACTCGATTTCCTTTCTCATAAATTTCCCGCAGCGTCACAGTGCATTCCCTATTGACGCCCGGTGGGTCCATTGACTTCAATGGGCTGCTTTGAAAACGGTTTTTTTCAAGCGCTTCGAAACTAGACGGATCCATGGATAAACGCTGCGATTATGTCCCGCCCACGACGCAATCAGCGTCTCTGGGGGGGTGAATGGGGAGTGGGCTGGCCCGGACTCCTCCGAGCATCTCTTCTGCGTGATGATTGGAGGGTCTGTCGAAAGACTGCATCTCCTTTTGACTGACAGCGATTCTGTACTATAAGGAATTCACTGAAGCTTATTCGCGCTCAGTCCCATCGCGGAAATTTCTCACAGTTCAGTCGAATAAAAACTGCTGCAACCTATTTCTTTTGATATGTTGCTTGGCGAAATTGCTTGATTTTCATCATACATTTCACACAATTATACACCACATTCCTATGTTTCCGTGTTTACAGAGGTTAATATTTTTGTTTTTTAGATCGTTCATTGTCCTTCATTCCTTCAATTCATTCATTCAGTCATTTCATTCATTCATATAACGTTAGTAGGCTAAGGCTAGCGTTTATGATGTAGGCCGAAAATGAGCTTCCCCTCTCGACAGACCCGTAGCCGCCACTGCATAATATATATATATTATATAATATTATATATGTATCATGTGTGTGTGTGGTGTGTGGGTCCATATGGGTGTCCTTCTCTCCTTCTTCATTCATTCATTCATTCATATAACGGTTAGTAGGACTAGTCTAGCGTTATGATGTAGGGCCGAAATGAGCTTCCCCTCTCTTACAGCCAGATAGCCGCCACTGGAATATATAGATATATATATAATATACTCTATATGTATATGTATGGAAATGTGTGGTGTGTGTGTGTGTGTGTGTGGGGGTGTGTGTGTGTGTGTGTGTGGTTTTGGGGGTGGGGGTGAGATGAGTGTTTTTATGGTTTGGGGGGTCTATATCCACACATGTATATTAGTATGTATGGATTATTCGTGGCATTGCATGCGACACAACACACACCACACACACCAAATACATACATATATACATACATACATTGTGTAGATAGATAGAGAGACAGATAGATAATAGATGATAGATAGATAGAAGGCCAAGTCTTACAACATAAAATCAATTTATGAATCAAATGTGCAATATTTTTTTATAACCCTTCCCCCCACACAGAACACTCATCTCACCCACTCAGGACACACGCACTTCATGCCCTCTCCACACATATGGTACTTACCTGCCCCCCCCCCCCCACCACCCACCACCCACCACACACACACACAAACATATGACATCGTTAATGATATACTCTGATCACAGTACCCATGCAACAGTAACTTGGCTGGCAACCGCATCATTTTCATTATGTTCTTGCTGGATAACTCTGTGTATGTCACAAATTTCTTTGTATTCTCTATGTAACGAAAAGATCACCATAATGTTTGTTTGTCAGTTTTTAACAGCATTCTACACATTTGTCAGTCCAAGCCGATGCAGAGCAGTTCTCCCGGGTTAAGGGGTCCCTGCTGCAGTTTCACTCGTAAAGAAAATTACTAGTTACAGTTCACTTTGAAGGGACCACATAAGCCATGCAGTGGTGCACTGGAGGTATGAGTGAGAGCATTTTCTTTAGATATTGATTGATTTTTGTGGTTTAAAATCATGAATATGTTTATGTAGAATGATGAGGTAAATAATTTTTGAGTGGACCACATTATATACCCCCACACGTATGTATTCGCTATTTTTAACAGGAGCGCCAAAGAGGACATAAAGTTGGAAGTTTGTCAGGGACATTGGTCCAAAAAAAGGTGGTACAGAGTCATCGTGGGTTATTCTGTGGGGAGGTGACAGGGCCTGCCGTTATCCAAAGGACAGTAAAAAATCAAAATGAATGCCATACAAAAGACTACCTGGAGGGAGAATCGGGAGGATATATTGAGCAAGGAATATCTCTGGGTAGTCTATGTAAGTAGCTGTGGTACGCATGTCAAGCCCTGTTTTCGTTCTCCCAGTATGGACGTAAAATCAACAGAATGCTCAATGAGACTAACTGTTAGGGAGAATCGGAGGATATATTAAGCAGAATCTCTCTGTGTTCATGTATGTAGCTTGCCTCAGAACTTTATAATATTTGGTCAGCATACTTTATATATTTGTAAACCTTTTGTTAAACAACCAGTCAAAAGTTTTTTGAACAGTGAGATTTTTTTTATGTTTTTAAAGAAATATCTTTCTGCTCATCAAGCCTGCATTTATTTTAATTCCGAAGTACAGCCAAAACAGTCCAATTTTAAAAATAATTTGTATAATATTTGCTTTTTGTAATATAATTTTGCTATTTAAATAACAATTTTCTATATTTCTATTAAAATGAAATTTATTCCTGTGATTTCAAAGGTGGACTTACTCCAGTCCCATGATCCTTCATTTCTAATATGCTGATTTGATGCTCAAAAACATTTTATTATTATTATGGTTAATACACTGAAGACTGGAGTAATGATGAAGAAAATTCAGCTTGATTCACAGAATAAACTGCAGTTTTAAAATACATTCAAATAGAAAGGCAGTTTTTTTACAATTGTATGTAAATATTTCACATTACTGTTTTTTTGCTGTGTTTTGGCATCAAATAAATCCTGGCTTGGTGAGCAGAAGAGACTTTAAAAAATAATAAAATCTTAACTGTTCAAAAACTGGTGGTGTATATGTATTATTATATTTTTATTTTTTTTTTGTTACAAATTGTACATGTAATTATTTTGTAAAATAATAAATATAAAATAGACCCAATGAAACATGGGCTGCCTTTGTTCATTCATCTTTAATTATTGTGGAGGACCTGGACTTGGTTTCATATCAAGTTGTGATGGAACAAGGCCTGAAGGTCAATGTCCTGTTACCTTATATAATCTATCAATGGCAAATCTTTATTCAGCCTATGGTCTAGTATTGTGTAGCCTACTGCATATGGGGAACTGTTGATTCTATACATTCAAATGTTTAACACTTTATGATAAGTGGAATATAAATCTTTAGAAAAATTAATGACAATTATCAATACCAACTTTTTACAATTAATTTGCAATACTTTTACTGTCAATACCAAAATCTAATTGTCCCCTTTAAATGTGATTTGATGACAGCATTTCAATTTTTGCCTTGGGTAGGTTCAAAAATCGTTTTTTTTATAAATGTGAATTTATCTCATTACATAAATGAACAAGGTAAGGTTTAAGTAAGAGTTTTAATTGACCAAAAAGCCTACTTTAAAATCCATAAGCGTTTAGGACAGGTTATGTTGACAAAATCAGCTCCGTCTATTAGACATATTAAATCTAATACGATTTAAAGTTTGTTTCCATTTTAAGCCTAGAAATTATCCTGTAACCTAAATAAGAAAACGTGTATAGTAAAGGACATAATTTGCCATTTAAGCCTAACATCCCATAAATACCATAAATGACAATATTATTCTTTTAGACTTCCGGTTGCTTCCAGGTACGGGGTTTCCAGGGACTGGGGAAATCACACATGAGGGACGTATTTGATATGGGCGTGGCTTTCGTTTACGTCACACTGGACGTGGGCGGGGTTGTGTCGGGATGGGCGTGACTTCTTTGACGTCACACTTGGATGTGTCGGGTTGGATGTCCACCGCAGGCTGCATGCGAGCCCTACTTGAAAGGCGGGGCATAGAGGAGAAATACTAATGTACAGTATGTGGGAATAATAATTTTTTTTTTGTAACCTAACATAAACACATTTCAGACACCAACACTTTTTACAAAATATACAAATATCGTTATTTTTTGACCTTTTTAAATTCAAATAAATAAATAAATTTCTTTTTTTTGATTTATTTATGTATGTATGGTATTGTATTTTATGTTATGTTAATTTGTTTTTTGTTAATATGGCTCTTACTGTCCTAACACATGACACTGACAGTCGCACTGACAAGAAAGTGTCAGAATTATTAAAGGGACACTCCACCCCAAAATGAAAATTTTGTCATTAATCACTTACCCCCATGTCGTTTCAAACCCGTAAAAGCTTCGTTCGTCTTCGGAACAAAATATAAGATATTTTGGATGAAAACCGGGAGGCTTGTGACTGTCCCATAGACTGGCAAATAAATAACAGTGTCAAGGTCCATAAAAGTATGAAAGATATCATCAGAATAGTCCATCTGCCATCAGTGGTTCGACAGTAACGTTATGAAGCGACGAGAATACTTTTTGTAAGCGAAGAAAACAAAAATAACGACTTCATTCAACAATTCCTTTGTCAGCAGTCTCCTCTGTGTCTCTCCATATCACCATATGCTGTGTATGCTCTTCTGTGTCATCCGTGCCACAAGGATGCACTGTTTCTACATGTATTTAACTTTGATTTGAAAGAAAACAGCACATCCTTGTGTCGTTATTTTTGTTTTCTTCGCTTACAAAAAGTATTATCGTCGCTTCATAACATTACGGTTGAATCACTGATGGCAGATGGACTACTCTGATGATGTCTTTCATATTTTTCTGGACCTTGACACTGTTATTTACTATAAATAACAGCAGTCTATGGGACAGTCTCAAGCCTCCCGGGTTCCATTCAAAATATCTTAAATTGTGTTCCGAAGAGGAATGAAGCTTTTATGGGTTTGGAACAACATGGGGGTAAGTAATTAATGACAAAATTTTCATTTTAGGGTAGAGTTACCATTTAAGTATAAAGTCAGTGTTCCATTTTTAAAGTGGTTACAATTGAAATTGTGCACTCAAAGGAAACTAGTTGACTGATTCTCATGGTGTTGTTCTTATACAGATCTGAAAATAAAGTATTTGAAAAAGGCTATTAGCTAAATATATTCTGACTGGTTTGTAGTCACTAAAATCAAATGAATCTGAAATTCAGTTTTCAAACAAATACACTCAAAAAAAATGTTTCGGTCTAAATTTACATTTTATGTAATTCAATTGCATAACAATTTTCCATCCATTTAGATTACTTAAACCCTATTCCGACGGGACTAGTTTTACAGGGGTTCGTTAGAGAAATCTGTGTTTCACAGACGTACTTGGTGATTTTAATCCCGTCCGAATCTGCCACGTCTGTGTTTTTCTCACACAACCTCTGTGACAATTCCAGAGCAAATTACCTACTGTTTTTCAGCAAACTCAGTGATCCTCTGAGAAAACTAATCCCGTCCGAATGTGAATGTCTGTGATTGCCGGCGATATTTTATTTAACAACGTGTGTTTCCTTGTCTGTTTTGGCCAATGTGAATTACCGCAGATGCTCTTACCGCGCACATGTTTGATATATTTGCTTCCCGGCAAAGAAATAATAATGATAAAAAAAATTAAAAATAATAATAATAAAATTAAGAGCCAGATCACGTAAACTATTAATACTGGCTATTGTAATATCAGCATCAGGTAAGATTACTCACGTTCATTTATGCACTCAGTTACATAATGTTTTAATTACAGATGTACCTTTATGAAAATTAAACATGGGTTTAGCCTACTACAAAAAAATAATAATAAATAAATAAAAAAATAAATCGCAAAAAAAAAAAAAAAAAAACAAGTTAAACTAAAGAAACATTAACATGGTTTTGCTATACTAGCCATTTAGTATTTATTGTGTAATAATACTAATGGTAATCAATCTGAATGAATAACGTTACATGCAATGCACGCATACAGAGCGCGTGATCTGTGTGACGCCCAGATGCACAAAACAGACCCTCCCACCTCTGTAATAAACACGGAGATGTTAGTCCCGTCCGAATTGGTACATGAAAATCGCAGACGTCATGTGGTAAGAATCGAAACTCAAGTTTAGAAAACTAGTCCCGCCCGAATAGTGCTATAGTTTTAACATAAACAAATCAATAAACTTAATGTAATTCATATGCATCAGTCATACATGAATGAAACAGGAAAGTTTTATGTAATAGTTCACAGCAAAGTCCCCACACTGCTCAGTGTTCATGTGTTCATGTGTTTCCACACTACAGAATGTTAAAGTAGCACTGAAGCAGTGTTGGAGTTAAGAAGATAATTATGTGATGATTGACCATTAATGATGAACAGCTGCTGTTAACAAGCAGAATCACCAAAGGAAAGAGAAACACAAAAAAATACAACTTACTTCAGCTACAGCCGAAGATGAAATCAACTGAAATAAAAGAAGACATTAAATCTCTCAAGATCTGATTAAACAACTCCTAAAACAGCTTTACCAGCTTCTAATTATTAGCCAGACTGACTTTATTTCTGTCAGACATCTAGAGAAGCTCTTATTGAGAATTAACAGAGGTTTAGATGTTTTATTTTTTCACTTGAAATCACCATCAGGGAGACCAATGTTTCTTCTTGTTGGGCTCTTGACCCTTGATTTATTGGGGTTAATGTTACGCTGGTTGTTTTAACTGTGTGTTCATAAAAAAAACAAACAGTTTAGCCAGCAAAACCTCATTTGAAGTCCAGTTTCTGATTAGATGGATGTTGTATTGCTTTAGCATCGTTTATAGCTTCGGCTCTAGTACTGTAAAAAATAAGATTTAAATAAATTTTCAAATCACTTTGTGCACAAAAAGTTTTCAACACAAAGACCACGGACATCAAGAATCAGCATATGAGTCTCAACAATGGTGACCGTCAACAAAATGCTTCATGCTGCAATGCATGCTGGGATACATGGGTGAGTCTTGTACTATGCTGATACCCAGCATGCATTACAGTATGTGGTCTTTGTGTTGCTACAGATGAAAACTTTTTGTCCACAAAGTGCTTTGTAAACTCTTCATGTAATCTGATATTTAAAATATTGATTGATCTAAAGCTATAAACAATGCTTACACAATACAACATCCATTTATTCAGAAATTGGACTTCAAATTAGGTCAGTTGACCATCTGCCCACAATTTTATTTTATTTTTTTGGGGTTTTGTTGGCTAAGCTGAAGGTGTTTTTTTTTAAGAACACGCCTAACATTAATGCCAAAAAATATAGGGTCAAGAGTCCAACAAAAGGACACACTGGTCTCCTTGATTGGGATTTCAAATGAAACAATAAAACATCTAAACTTCTGTAAATTCTCAATAAAAGTTTCTCTAGACGTCATATAATGAGAAGCTGGTAAAGCTGTTTTAGGAGTTGTTTAATCAGATCTTGAGAGATTTAATGTCTTTTATTTTTAATATTATTTTTTTTATAGTCATAGTTCTTGTGTTTCTCTTTCCTTTGGTGATTCTGCTTGTTAACAGCAGCTGTTCATCATTAATGGTCAATCATCACATAATTATCTTCTTAACTCCAACACTGCTTCAGTGCTACTTTAACATTCTGTAGTGTGAAAACACGTGAACGCTGAGCAGTGTGGGGACTTTGCTGTGAACTATTACATAAAACTTACCTGTTTCATTCACGTATAACTGATGCATATGAATTACATATTGATTTGAATTATATATTGATTTGTTAATGTTAAAACTATGTAATCTAAACGGATGGAAAATTATGCAATTTAATTACATAAAATGTAAATTTAGACAGAATTTTTTTTTTTGAGTGTATTTTCTACTTAGAAAACGAGTGAGATGTGAGATGTCCATTAATTATCATCAGTAGCAAACAGGTATTCACTAGTTTTGCAAAAGGGCTTGTATCTAACCATCTGAGACAATCTCACGCTGACTTTGTCTTTGTCGCAGAATGTGGTGAACATGGAAACCTGCAACTCTTAACTGAAAACTAAACCAATCTACCCTCAGCCCTATTTTTCCACCCTCAATAACACGACTGAGGTGCCCTTGAGCAAGCCACCGAACCCCCAACTGCTCCCCTGGTGCTGCAGCATAAATGGCTGCCCACTGCTCCGGGTGTGCGTTCACGGTATGTGTATGTGTGTGTTCACTGCTGTGTGTGCACTTTGGATGGGTTAAAAGCAGAGCATGAATTCCGAGTATGGTACCATACTTGGCTGTATGTCAATTCATTTTCACTTTCACTTTCATTTTTTCAAATAGACCACCTCTGGCCAGATGAAACCAGCATGGCATGTTTTAATTCCAGGTAGAGACATGCACGGGATCCTGCCCGCAGAAATATATATTAGGCCTACCTAATATTTATGTCAACATTTATGTTTTGTTAAGGGTAATCAATACAATAGATTTTTTTTCAGTACATCGAAGAAATTTACATGAAATGGTTCTGTAACATCTCCTAAGCTCCAAAACATCCCAGCATAAACACTCCTGATAAAACATTTGTTATTTTTTATGATAATCATCATTATTAAAAAACCTTTTTTTTTTAGGAGAAGAGGGGGTATCGTGTTGTGTGTGTGTTTTTTGGTGTTAGAATGCTAGCAAACAGTGCTCCCTTGATTATCAATAAAGCTGACATCTCATGTCCCCCGCGATCACTGCGTTTTTTTAAAATAACTTAAATAACTTGTGAGATGTATGATATTCCATCATGTAAGCAAAGTCAACAGCGTTTACAAGGTGTTTGATTTCATTTCTTGGACATGTTTAATACGTAGTCTGTGCGTACAATTTAGCTCATAGTCAGAGTGGCTATCTGTAGCCCACTTAAAGGACCATTATTCAGTTCATGACTAGCTTATGATTTCATTATAATATTTACATTATTATATGAAATCACCTACTACAGTCAGCCATTGAATACTATGGACCTAAAAAAATGTGTAATTATCTGTCAGGGATACCTTTTTAATTATATAGATGAAATATTTTCTTCATTCTCTATTTTTATTTATTGATTTTCATTTAACTAACACACCTCTAAGAATGAAGATACCTGCATATTCAATAATAAGTAAATAAATAAACAAACAATCATGGGTGTAGCCTACAAATGATAATTCATTAAATAAGCATGTACTTTACAAAGATTATCAATAATTTTAATGAATATCAAGGACTTTTCTTAGGGTTAATCCATTTGACCTAATCAATATGTGCCTATTCATAAAATATGTGTTATTTTATATATTTACATCACAAAGTATAGCATGCAGATATGTTTATGTAAATTTATAAAACTACTTGTCCCTTCACTACAGTACTCCATGTAGGCTACTTATACTAAAACTGCTTACGTAAGGGAAAGTTCACCCAAAAATGGATATTGTGTCATCATTTAGTCACCCTCAAGTTGTAAACCTATGAGTTTTTTTTCTTCTGTTGAGTATAAAAGAAGATGTGTTGCAGAATGTTAGTAATCAAATAGTTAAATGAGTAATTTTCTTTCAGGTATGACTTTTTTATTATTATATAGATGTAATATCCTCTTCATTCTATTTATTTTTATTTATTTATTTTCATTAAACTTTTTGATACACAATACCCTGTTGGAGCAGCTTAATGGCTGCACTTTGTTCTGCACTATGTTCCACCGCTTAAAGACAAATGGATTTGTTGTGTTTTCATATTCAAGAGATTATAAGCTAGATGCAGCCTGTTTTGGGTTTGCATAGAATTTTCTTAGACTTTTCTGAATAATAAATTTGTTTATGAACAGATTGATCTGTTGAAAGCAGTTATTTGAGTTAGATGCCAAATGCTCTCCTCCTATTCAAATTTGACATTGCCGCACATTCAAATATGTTAAAAAAAAAAAAAAACTGGGGAAAATAAATTCAGAACATGTTCACATAGGACACTATTAATATGACTATATGCATGAAACCATTTAGAAAAATTTGGGCACAAATGGGTTAACCAGGAACATACTCTTAGTTGAATGAACCTACTCCCTGACGCATTTTTGGAACCACATTCCTCGAGTAAGCAAGGTTTGGGGTTAATCAATGGAAAGTTCAGGGTATATCTGACGGTAAGTAAACCGTGCTTTCTGTATATATTGTTATTTTATATTTTGTATTATTATATAATGATGTGTGTTATCTGTTAGGCTATATGGAGGCTTGTCAGTAGATCACACGTGCGCTGAAGTGAACTTACCCTGGAACATAACCTGCTCCGGAGCAGGTTATCTTCAGAGAGCAAGTTACTATGGTTACTTACAAACTTTGAAAGCAACCTCCGATTTTGGAACCGAGAGCTGAGGTTATCCGCTCGCTTATCCTCAACCATACCCGGGTATCAAAACCAAAGAGATATTCTTTATCAAAGTTAAGACTCTGCCACGTCCCCCTAAAACACCTCGTTTAAACACGCCCCCACATGTCTACGTCACTATGTGGAAATATTTGTGTAATGGCGCCCAAATGTTCACGCAAAGAAAGAAGGCGTGGTTTCAGTAACCGCAGTTAGTGTTGAAGCAGTCATGTCAGTGAGATGCTGTGTGTTTCTAGGCGAAAGCAAAAGCACTTTATTTGGCCTTCCGAAAGTAGATGCATTTAGGAAGCTTTAAGATTACTTAGAACAGAAACACATTTTATGGACGACCGTTTCGTGAACCCAAGAGAGGAGGTAATTCTGACTTTGCTACGACAATCTGGCGCTTCTGAATCAGCTACTGTAAGTATGTTTTGTTATTAAAGTATTTGCTATTGAATGTTCAAATGCAGAGTTTAGCACGTCACGTGTGTGTGTGTGTGTGTGTGTGTGTGTGAGAGAGAGAGAGAGAGAGAGAAAGGGTCAAACAATGGAGTCAGCTGTCTTAACCGTCCATGGCTTGTGTACTGCAAACACATATGAGCTTCATCACTGTGTCTGACTCGCGACTCTGTTCCCCTTTCAGGCTTGAACTGATGGTAAAACTAAGGACATTATTAACTGTCTTTAAATTTATTTTGAAAGATGAAGCTTGTGTTTGATGAAGCTTGAAGGGGTTGTGTTTACCTTTGTATGGATTATTTTGGTGTTACTGTCACCAACCCTCAGTCTATTGATTTTGACTGTTTTATAACGGTCTTTATTAATTGGAGTGATTACTGCTACCTGGTATGAGGACCTCAGTCATTTTGAAATCTTATGGTCCGTGATCAGTACTGAGTTTGTGTGATCCTTGAGTTGTTGTGACAGTTGTGTGTTTTTTTTTTTTTTGTATTGTGAGTATGGTTTGATTTTGTTATATTTGTTTGTTTAGTAAATTGACTTTGTGTTTTCTTTTTACTTTTTGCTTATTTACATTGTTTTTGTTGTTGTTGTTTTTGGTCCGTTTGTGTTCTAATGTGATTTTCTTTCTCTTTTGTATTTTGCAGGAGCGGAGTGTTTACTGGAAGCGGGCTGGTTTTTTATTTTTAGTGAATTTTGTGGATGTGATTCTGAGTGGTGGGATTTCTTTTTTTTTTTTTTTTGTGCACCACCCTACTAGCCTGCTTTTCAAAAAGGTAGCCTTTCGCCCCTGCAACGATTACGTAAATGTTTTTTCTTTTCTTTTTTTTCCTGACAAGACAATGTAATGGTGTCGATTTTTGTTTTTAAATTTATTGTTGGTAAACTATTTTAGCTTTAATAAAAGATTATTTGTTTGAACGGAAACCCACGCCTCTTCTTCCCACCCACGTCTTGATTCTTTGCTTATTTCCCTGTTATTTTGGGGTGGAGTAGTCACTACGAACGAGCCACTTGCAACACATGGAAAGGAAGACTTAAGTATGCAGAGGTTAATGGGCTTCAAAAATGAACAAAAAACTGCAGGGGGATAATCACAGTCCAAGGGGGCTGTGGCAGGACTGGAACTCAGACACCAGTGACTGAGCTAATACTCATCCGTTCACTCACAATGGAAGAAAAACACAAGGTTTAAAGCCTGACCAAAACCAGTTCAGAAACAGATTTCAAACATCAAGCTCCACACAAAACAATGCACGTTCATGGACAGAAGAGAGCACACCCCAAGCGTATGAAACCACACACTCACACAAAGACGATACAAGTGCCAGAACTCTATCACCAATACAAGAATAAATGACAGAATCCCGAAAACAAATAAATGTTCATAAGTCTGTGTGTTATTTTTTTTATTATGTATTTGAATAGAAAAAGTATGCTTATATATTGTTTCATATATTTGTTACATATATTTTAATATAAGTTATGGACATGTACAGTGCAGTACACATGCAGAGCCCTGGACAAATCCAGCCCATTCGCTCCATGAGTCCACCCATGAATGTTTTGCTGGGTTAGTTTCTTAAATATGACACATTTATATTTAAATTTAAAAGACATTTAAAAGGTTCTGTTATTTTGACGTTTTTGTGGTTACCATTGTGCTGACTATGGGCAATGAATGCACCAGTAACAAGTATTATCATACTTCTTCATTACATCTATAGATGCTAAATAAGTTGCATTGAACATGTGTTATGCTAGCTGTTGATTTTAACTGAAAAATATAAGATTAATTGGTTCTAGGCCTACAAATCCACTAGTTGGAGCAACAACTTGAATATATTAATAATCGACTTAAAAATATGTTTATGCTACAGATTATGTTCTTCTAATGCAGTATAGTTTGAACATAATTTTATTAGAAGTTGTCATAACACCAAAATATTGATGCAAACGGTTTCATTATTTTATGTTTTTTTTTTTTTTTTAAGAGTAACTAGTTTTGCAAAGGGGCTTGTTTATAACCATCTGAGATGCTGACATTTTCACAGGATGTGGTGAACATGTTTACACAGTCTAGGACTTTTTACCGTTGTTTGTTAACGATAGACTGTCAGTGGCCATTTCTAAAGCTTAGCCAGTTATCCAACTAAACTTCTGAGTGTGCTTTAATGGCACTAATATGGCAGTAGAAATTAGTGTAGCTTACACTACATGATCAAACGTATGTAGTCTCTAACTGAAGAGAAACTTTAAAAATCAGAAGAGAAGAGAACAGAATCACCAAAACAATCAGCGTACCTCTCTCTCTCTTTTTCTTGTGCATGCTGGGAGCGAGTGAGGGTGTACGGTGAGTGAAGATTTGCTCTTCCAAACCCACGCTATACCTTCCCTCACATCTACACAGCCAATCTCAAGCAATTCACTGCTGGCCACCAAACCATCACAGTCCAGTAACACCTGCAACCCACCACAACCCAGAGGAGGAACCCCAGAAAATCGCAACAGCCACAACTCCAGTTGAGAAACTGCCATCTTCATGTACTCTAATGGGAAGTTCCTGCAAGGGTAAAAAATTTGTTGCCCCAAAACAGGTGATGTCCTCAGAGTACTCTCTGACCACAGCTTTGGCACATCCTCTCACATTATCATACACACAGGCACCAGAGTAGCAGAGAAGGCTACAGAGATCTGCGCCAATGTAAAGCTCATCATGTCCACTCTTCTTCCCTGCAGAGACATTCATCCAGACACCATCCAGAGAGTCAGTGCTGACAACTCCAAAGCTGCCCAATGTGCACCTGGCTCATCACTTTAGCATCACAATAAAAGACCTCTATGACCATGTGCCGTAAAAAAAAGACAACGTCAATGAGTTTGCATGAACAAAATGGAGAAGTCACTTTCCAAAACAAGACAGCTGTCAATCCAACAAAACCAGACATTCAGTAACACAAGATCTCTTAGAAGTGTTTAATGAAAGGTAGAAGGAAAGGTGATACACTACAATCAAACATACCAATTAGATCAATTTGTGACAACATAACTCTGATTAGAGATGTTTGGAAGTCTCAGAACTGTTGGTTATTAATACTGACCTTATCTCTTTAGATCATGAGATGGCTTTTGATTGGGTTGAACACCTTTACTTGTGTAATACATTACATTGCTTTTGGTTTCAATCTGGGTTTTAGATATGATCAGAGTAATGTATTGTAAAATTGAGGGGTGCGAAATAAAATCGTGTTTTGAGAGCCCCATTTAAAGTACAGAGAGTAAATGGTCCTTATATGTAGAAGCTGTTTTAGCCTTTTTAGGGGTAAAGTTAATAAGAAATGTATCTTTCCAGATTGCAAATATTTTTCATGTATATACTGCACTTCATATTATTTCATCAAATTATACAAGTGTTGAAGAAGGATACTGATGAGCAACTTTACTTTTTCAGTAAAAGGGAAAGTATTGTACAAAAGTATAGTGAAAGTGACAAATATTATATGGTTAAAGAATAGACAAGATACTGTTTGCAGAGACAAGTTAGAGATTAATAAAGCAACAAAACCAGTGTGGAGGGTTCTTTACCCTTAACTAGGAGTTAAGTACCACCCAAGTATACCACCAATTATACCACCCTTAACTAGGAGATATAACTATATAATATGTCTACTATACTATAATTTTAAATAATGTTATTATTTGTTATCAACAGTTATTATAATATACAATATTAGAAATATGACAGAAAGAGATTGATTCTACCACAATTTGGTATTTGCGAATATATGATACCGGGAGCTCTGAGATTTTAACAGTTGGCATGCAGAGTCCATTGCAAACGGCTTGTATTCATAGATTATTTAGCTGCCCAACAATTAAAATAGTAATTTTATTAGAGGAAGAGGAGGAGGAAAAGATTTGTACATTTTAAAAAGGTCCATTTTGATTACTTCTTTTGTACATGCATTGTTTTTGGGTTTCTAAGACCCCAAACATGGAAGTTAATCTTAAGAGTGCTTAGAGGAAACTCTGTGGTTAACTTTCAAAGCTGTCACATGCTTTGTGTAGTCCAGCAGATAAATGAATATATAAATAAATAAAGCACTTGAGAAGGACTGTTGTGACCATTCCGAGCTCTGTTGGATCAGATAAATGTGCATGTCTTTGTTAGATTTATTTATTTATTTATTTATTTTTTACTTATGGGAACTAATGGGATAATTTCCCCCAAAATTAAATTGTCATCATTTCCTCACTCTGATGTTGTTCCAATGACTTTATTACTTTTGTGGTACATCTTTTGTGCTGTTCAACAAAGTCATACAGGTTTGGAACAATATGAGGGTGAATGCAATGTTAACAGATAACCATACTTCTTTTAAAGACTAAAGAGTTAGGTGAAGACCAGTGTGTGTGTGTGTGTGTGTGTGTGCCCACTTGTACAGGAAATAGCAAGTGACTATTTGACTTAACAGGGTTCTTTGAATTAGTCTTCCATTAGTTCTTGATGATTGACACTGACATTCTTGCTTGACAAATATGGCATACGTTTCACAGTTTTGGATATTTTTTGGTGCACTGTTGTCTTCAAATGGTAAGTTGTAGATAGAAGCGTCTTGTTTTGTCTCTCAATGTGAGAGATGTAGTGTTGGATCAGTAAGATTTTGATGCTGTTCTTCTGTTTAGCTCAGTACCACAGGAATAAAAGATGCACAGAGGTCACCGTGAACGCTTCTCTGAAATCTGAAGTCTTTCTCCCATGTCACTTTAATATAAGCCATCACAATGAAACCGAGCGGGTGTATTGGAGCCACTACTATTCCAATCTTGTAACGATCATGATTAATGGCAGAATATTCTTTGACAGTCCTAGTCAAGGACGAGTGAGCTCTTTCCCTAATCTGGTCAGAGAAGGAAACTTCTCCATCCTCATCCATGAGCTGCAGTCTTCAGACATTGGGACGTACTTATGTGAGCTCAACAGTGAATGCTGGAGGGTGAAGATCAGTCCTTTTTCAGAAACGGAAGAACTGAACTCCTGGTTATTCTTTTTTGCTGGAGTTGGAGTGTTTATTCTTCTTTTTATTATATTCAGTCTCACTGGTAAGCATTACTTTTCATTAATGATCCACAGTAAACCCAGTATTAGCCAAATAATAAATACTCCTGTTTATTTATTTAAACAATATTCAGGCTTACAAAACCGTTTGCAGTCCTTGACAGGAAAATGCATGCGATCATCCAAATCAAGCTCTACTAATGAAGAACACCATGAAGGTAAGTTCAGTAAAACATAATTGTTCAATATTGGAAGATTTTTTTTTATTCTGAATAAAGAATAAACGGGTTTATTATTGGCATTTAAAGGCAGTTGATTTATTTATGTATTTATATTTACATGCAGTAATTACAAAACCCAAGTAAATGCATATTTCATTTAATTAGATTGCTGCTGATTGTTTGAAAACAACAAATTCCTGCTTATAGGTTATTAACAGTATATTATGTGATATCAAAATATATTATATATATTATTATATATATTATTTGATGTTGGGTGGTTAAAGGTTCTTCATGGAGAAATATTTTTATTCAAATATATATATATATATATATATTATATATATATATATATATATATATATATTATGTGTGTGTGTGTGTGAGTAATATGTGATATCAATTAATATAATATTTTGCTATACATTTTTGCTTTTCAAGAACATGGTTCTTCAAGTCAAACTTCTTATATCCAGCGTGGTAATTCACCATTTATGTTTCCTTTTATGTACACATTATTAAATAAGATATATTTCTTAGTTTGACAATAATTTAAGCGCAAATAATAAAATCGTCAAATGAAACATGTATTTTGTTTTTTAACAGCATTCAAAACTCCGGATCTAAATGAATCTACGACGTCTACGGTAAACTATGGTAAGACACAGAATGTGTTTTTAATTATAAAATTTAGAACAGTATAATAACTAAAGAATAACAAAATATCTGCTTGATATGTTTCAGTCTTTCAGGCATAATAGTTCAGTTGAGAAGGTGCTGGCAAGAGGGGAAAATATTCAGATGATAAATCTGTTATTTCAGTAAAGGCTTGTCTTATACGTTTTTTCTTTACTCAATCGTATGCCATCTGTTTTGAAATGTCTTTTTTTCTATAATCATTTATTGATTTTTCGTGTTTAACATAGGTTTGTTCTTAAATAACTGAATACTTTTGTAAACCAATTGTTAATTTAAGTTAATTTAATTTAAGTCAAATTTTCATTGTACATTAATTGTCATTAACTTTTCCTTTGAAATTATTTGTTATTATTTTGTAAAGTGTTGTGCACAAATAATTTGAATATAAATAAACAAAAAGACCCATATGTTTAACAATATTTACTGCATCTATATCTTAGTCATTCTTGTACCATTTCTGAAAAAGATACTATTTTTTATTCTTTATGCTATTTGAGAGTCGATGGAAGTTGTGAAATAATCTATTTTTTAGAATGATGGCATGGCATCGCCTAATTGTTTTTTTTTTTCTTTCTTTCACTCTTGCTTTTTTCCCTTATGTTCATTATGTGATAGGCTTCAACAGATAGGTAAGAGACTGAAATTACATGCTCGGAAAACCAGAGTAAACTTGTTCATACCGGTAAGCGTCAGAAGAATCTTGCTAGACTGTCCAATAGGTGGCGCTAATGAAAGTGAAAAAAGTGAAAGTGAAGTGACAGGCATCAGAATTCGTGCTCTGCATTTAACCCATCCAAAGTGCACACACACACCATGAACACACACCCGGAGCAGTGGGCAGCCATTTATGCTGCGGTGCCCGGGGAGCAGTTGGGGGTTCGGTGCCTTGCTCAAGGGCACCTCAGTCGTGGTATTGCCGGCCCGAAACTCGAACCCACAACCTTAGGGCTAGGAGTCAAACTCTCTAACCACTAGGCCACGACTTCCCCACAAAAAACACAACCAATCAAGTATTACTATGTAATTTAGTTGGCTTTGAAAAGAAATCACAATTTTTTAACTGCTTACACACATTTTCAAAACTTTGTCTCTTTTTTTAAAACTTTACACATAATTCCAGATATTCCACACACAAAATGCAAAATGCCTCAGATCTCTTGCAAAATGAAGCACTTCATTCAAAATATCACAAAAGCAAACTTATGTCTTATGTTGCAAACACCTTTGCCATAATATTATATTTTTTGATATATCATATACGCACAGTTATTCAAAACCAGATGCTCTTCTTTCATGAGCTCCTATGTACATTTCTGTACAAGACTGAAAGTAATTGGCAGAGAGATGCTGAAAAATTCATGGTAAACTTTAAAGCAAGATTGAAACAAGATTGAAGATTGAACTTTTTTTTTTATTTACTGTAAGCATTTGTGGTTGTAAATACAGTATTACACATTTCGAAAAAAAGAGAAAGAAATAAACCATGTGTAGTTGTGTAGATGTGTATTTATAGGCCTATTCTAAAGCCATGATTGCTTGGTGTTAAGTAAAGCAATGAGTCTTGCACCTGTGAGGCGTTAGTGTGAGGCACTGGCGAATTATTCTGTTGCTTTGATTGGTTGTGTTTGAAAAAGGAAATCAAGATACTTCCTGTTAGTTTTTTTTGTGTTACATAGAGAACTGTGTGTTGTGTTTTGCACACAAAGTGTTTTATGTAAAAGACTGAGAATTAGTTTATGGTTTTGCAGATTTGGTGTGTGTTTCTGGTGTTTCAGTAATTGTGTGACAAGTAAAGATTTTTTGTGTAAACAGTTGAAAAAAAAGGTAACCAGTAAACGTGAATAAATATTTATTTCATAAAGTGTACATGTAATATTTTATAATATTATTTTGAAATAGTTTAATAATTTCTAATATTAATTTCTAAATGTAAAATATTTTTAGTTTACCCCACATATGTTGCTAAACCTTTAAAAACAAATGTAACCTTTACTTTTATTAAATCTGTTCAAAGACAAACTTATGATCAAACTTTGTGTGTCTATGTGTGTGTGTACCTTTTAAAAAGGTACTGCACCAGTATCAGCTTTTGTACCTTTTTTTATGAGCGTGAACCGTTTTAACTTTAAGGCCATTTAGGGGAAACACTGTGGTTTGCTATTCTCAAAATTTACAGGTGCTTATGTTATGGTTGTTGCAAGCGGATCTTAAAATAAACGATGCAGTAAGCAAAGGTATCGGCTACATACAGCCTCAGAGCAGGGGAAAACCTGCTGCTTTGACCAGAACATAATCTTGATTTCAGTCAAATAAATTTGCATGTTTGATGCAATAATGAACATAATTGTTTATAATCAAGAAATTGATTTTCAGTGTATATAATAACATGCATTTTTGCAATAACTTTGCAAAATATGCAAATTAAGGCAGAGATTTGTTAGCAGTTTTCCAACAATATACCTAATTAATTACTTTCTAAGTAAGTTGGACAAGAATCATTTTTGGCATATACTCACTGTATATTTTTATAACAGTCTCATGCATGTAATAATCTGAGGTGATCTCACTTTGACTTTGCTACAGGATGTGGTAAAAATGGAAACCTGTTGCTTAAACTGAAGTAAGTAGGTAGCCCAGCATTTGACTCTACAACCTCAAAACACTTCAATGCAAAAGAAAATCTATCTACCCTCAGCATTAAATGTTATCAAATGCATCACAAAGCACATTTTTCACTGTTTGGTCACAGCTGCATCACTGATCTGGCAGTAGAAAATCATATGTCAGTCATAAGTGACGATTCACTGATGCTGTGAAATTGCAGCCCCAGACCACCGCATGTAAGAGTCTGTGTGTGTGTGTTTACAGGAAATATCATGTGAAGGACATCAGCCTACACATTCTCTGTCTTGGTCTTGCAACTTTGAGACCTTGGATGTCATGCATCATGTACATTTCACATCTTTGGATATTTTTTGGTGCTTTGGTGTCTTCAAATGGTAGGATCAAAATAGCAGTATTTATTGTCAGTTATAATGTGGTTTATATGATATTGGGGGTAAAATAAATGTTGATCATTTTGACTATATTTTGATTAGTGCTGTCAAACAATTAATTGCGATTAATAGGATCCAAAAGAAAAGTTTTGGATTGCATAATATATTGATTATGTATATATAAATACACACACATGCATGTATATATTTACGAAAAATGTTATGTTTATATTTTAAATCTGTTTATATTAATTATATTTTGGAAATATATACTGTATGTGTGTATTAATATATACATGTACATGTACACAGTCAGGGCCGCATTAAGACTATAAGGGGCCCCTGGGCTTTACCTCTTGAGGGGCCCTTCCAGGGCTAGACAATAAGGACTGCCCGATTGCCCGAGGCTAGTGTGAATGACGCTCGGGACAGTAGACGGAACGGTCACTTGCCCGATCGGGCCAGTGCTGTAGGGTGTGCGTTATAGGCTATGTAGTCTATGATATCGTAATTGTTGATTTAACGATCTGATATTATCGAGTATGCATCTCACTTTACAAAAAACAAACAAAAAAACACCCATTCTGTGCACGCATGCACTACGTGACGTAGTCTAGTAGGTTAGACTTGTGCACGTGATTTAGTCTTAATGTCTCAGAATTCAAATATGCCCCTGTATATATTTCATATAATTAATAATTTAATATCTATGTTAACCAATATTACACAAAGAGTGCTGTTTTTCTCCAAATACTAGCATGATTACAAATGTGATGATTTTATTCAGCGTACAGTTTAATAAACAAGAACTTAATATGAAGTTACTTACATTTTAGACACCAAATCATCTGTTTCGCTGTATTTTGCCAACGAAAATGGTTCCAAAGTCCACAGAATTGTTTTGCGTCTCTGAGCAACACTTCCTGAGTGAATCAGCCGCTTGAATGAATCGGTTGAATCTCAATTATTTGCTCATTAACAGTGATTCGCTGCCACCCACTGGCGGGTTTAATTTCAGGTTTAAAGTGTCTTCATTTTTTGAATAATTCCACAGTATTTAACGTTTTATATTTTCAACATTAAAAACATTTTTATGCATCTGTAACTGCTCTTGACTGATAAATTTTTTAATAAAGTTTAATCTATTCTATAGTTATACATTAGTTTACAATGTCTGTACCTCAAAATCTCCTGTTTAAACCTACATGAAAAACTTAAAGCACCATTTATTTCATTTATATGTTTGTTCTGTTGTATTTATGCTATTACTCATAATTTGATTATTTTTAACTATTTTATTACTTACTGTTTATTTGTCTAACAATATTTAAAATATAAGTTAATCTAGTAGCTTGCTGTCATTAACCTATTATTGAGGTTAAATGTAACAAAGACAATGAAAACAATATCTATGCTTATGTTATAGGGCCATTTTCTTGTCTTTTACTTTTATTAATTTTTTGTTGTGGGGCCAGTGAAAATTTTGGTGGGGCAAGTAAAAATTTGAATCATTGGCCCGACCGGGGTTGAGCCCTGCCTTCATCCATTGGAACTGCATAATTAATCGTTAAAAGTTATGGTTCCACCCCTTTTTCTGTTAGGCCGTTTGAATCTATTACACGTTACACCACCAGGTGGCAACAACGGTTAAAAATGCATTTGTCATGGAATCATTCTCAATTTAATTCAGTATTGCATGATGTCTGTTTTTCTGCACACGCGCTTAGGGTGTGTCAGTCAACACGAGTCTTTTTCATGACTTATTATTGCGATTAAAAAGTAGTTTTAACATCAAGCACATCCTACACGATTTTCTCATTCATGCATTTTTTTTTTTTGTAAAAAAGGAAATGTGCCCAAATATCTTGCTTTAAAGAAGTGATACGAACATCAAGCGCAATTAAGTGTTTGCTTCTGAAGGCATACGCAACTTTAATAGTAACAAGAGTGCTTTATTTAAATCATTATGTTAGTATGATAAGGCCTATTTAATTACATGGATGCAGAATCTTCATCTTTCCCTAGGCCTGCGTTAAAATATGATGTTAGTTTCGGAATTTTTTTTAACAAACTGTTCTGACGTTCTACTTTATCTTGTTCTGTTTTTCTTTTTTGCGAACCACTTTCATATTTACGAGACATTGCTGTCACATTAGATTAGCTATTAGATTAGTTATTGTCATCATTAGAATACGCGGCAATTATCTTATAAAGAATTCAACGTAAGTATGTCACGTGAGTTTGATACAGGCCAATAACTGAATGCTTTCAGACAATGATTTATTATATTGGATTTCAGACAATTAAATAATGCCCACTGTGACTGATGATTGCAGGGTTCACTGAGTGAGAGGGTTTGACTGACACTTCTCGAGCAGGACTTGCAACGCCCGCACGTGCATTCAAAGCAAAGCGATAAAGCGTAATTTTAAAGGGACAGCCAACGAATTATAAAAATCTGATTACAATATTTTCCGGCATCATCGGGGCCCTCCCCCAGCCCGGGGCCCTGGGCTTAAGCCCAGGTAAGCCCGTGCATTAATGCGGCCCAGTACACAGTACACACACATATTTCATCTAAACAAAAACATTTATTTTGGATGTGATTAATCATTAGAGAGCACTAATTTTGATTTACAATAGTATTAATAAAAGAATGCAAAATAATAATGTAATATAAAGATTTTTTTCATACATTTATTTATTTCACATTGTTGTGTTTAAAATTAACAAACCAGACTGTCTTTAACATTATGTATGTTATGCTTGGTAGCAAATGAATCTTAAAAGATTAAAATATGTGCATGTGTGACATCATACTGAATCATTTATATTTTGATGCCCCTTCATTTTAGCTCAGAACCACGGGAATAAAAGATGCACAGAGGTCACCTTGAACGCTTCTCTGAATTCTGAAGTCTTTCTCCCATGTCACTTTAATATAAGCCATTGCAATGAAACCGAGGGAGTGAATTGGAGCTCCTACTCTTCCAATCTTGTAACGATCATGATTAATGGCAGAATGTTCTTTGGCAGTCCTAGTGAAGGACGAGTGAATGTTTTTCCGCTTCTGTCTAAACATGGAAACTTCTCCATCCTCATCCATGATCTGCAGTCTTCAGACATTGGCACCTACTTATGTAAGCTCAAAAGTGAATGCTGGAGGGTGAAAATCAGTGAACGTCCGCACAGTGAGATCAGAGGTGCTATATGTAACTGCACTAGCATACATTCAGACAAATGTTAATGTATACAATATATTTAACAAATCAATGGTTTAAATATTTTTTTATATTTTACATTCTTGCAGATTCATGACTTTTTGTGTTTAACTGTTGCATTTTTTTCGCAGAGATATGCCGTTTAAAAGCATGTGACAACATGCCAGGCATTCAAAAGCATTTTAGCGCATGCACAGAAGTAGTCTACAATAATATTTGTATATAGACACATGTACATTTTGCAGATGGTTATTGGTCAAAATGGCGTGATTTCGAAACTGTTACATTATAACTGTATTTTTTTCTTTGTAGAAATCAATGAGACAAACCCCTGGTTCTACTTTGCAGCTGGAGCTGGATTGTTTATTCTCCTTTTTATTGCATTCAGCCTGTTATCAAAATTCTATGGTGAGCATTGTTTCCTTACATTATTTAGATGGTATAATTTAAATAGTATTTGTATGTTTATTATGTAAAATAAATAGAAAATCATATTGTATGTATTTACTCAAATAGATGTTTTAAATAAATCTTCCCTTGGACAGGAAAGTGTGTAAATACATCATCAAAATCTGATCCCGTTGATGGCGTACAGAGTGAAGGTGAGCAGTATAACACACCTGACCAGTGCTTGATGTTCAGTGACACTCTCTGGAGTTTCTTGACCTTTGTGAAAATCATATGAACTTTAGGTAATTCCCCCGAAGAAACACAGAATACAGAAAGCAGTGGACATAGAAACAAGAGGGGTAAGAAACAAGCTTTACTTATCAGCATGTGGTCTTAAAAAACACACAATTGCACTTTAAAATCAATGCATGTCATTGCACTACATACAAAATATTACACCAAGGCTGCTTGGAACATTTGAGAGAGAACAAGGTTAGACGTGCATATTGTTTTCTTGAAAATAATTGCATTTATTTGATCAAAATACAGTAAAAACAGTAATATTGTGAAATATTAATAATTATAAATATTATTACTTATATTATAAGTGTTTTCTGTTTTAAAATGTCATTTATTCCTATGATGGCAAAGCTGAATTTTCATTAACCATTATTCCAGTATTCAGTGTCAGTGTAAGATTAAAAAATAACAAAAAGAAAGAAATTACTACTCTTTTTTTGTATAAAATGTATCAAAATTAGCAATAAAGACATGACACTACACAAGTTTTTTTTATTATCATTTTGTATTTCAAATAAATGCAGAATTATGTTTTTTTTTCAGTTACATTTATTAATTTAGCATATGCTTTTATCCAAAGCAACTTACAAATGAGGAATACAACAAGAAATTCATTATAAAGAGACAAAATAAACACAAGAAGTGTTTGTAATACAAACTTTCAGACATCGTTTAGAATAGTACAAGCTAGAACAGGGATGGACTGAGGACAAGTCATATATATATATATATATATATATATATATATATATATATATATATATATATATATATATATATATATATATATATATATATATATATATATATATATATATATATATGAATCATTATTCTTGCACTATGTGTTGTATTTTGGAATTTCAACAGACCAAATTTTTTCTGGTCAAAAATAAATGATGTTATGATATGGTATTATTGATTAGATTACCTCAGAATAAACATTTTGTTTGTGTGTTGATCTTATTTCTGAAGGTGTGAGGAGGGCCCCTACAACTGTTTATGGTATGAATGATGTATCATACTTGTTCTGTTTTCACTGTGTGAACATTGGACTTCAAGATGGTTTTAATTTTTTTTTATGATTTTGGGTAAAATTATACATGTGTTTTTTTTTTTTTATCCAGAAAATGACATACATGCTCCAAATCAAAGTTCTGCTGTGCAGCAGGGCCAACATCCTCAGAGAGGTGAGTCATAATTTTTGGTTCTTATTTATTGTATTACTTTACAAGGTAAATGATGCAAATCTAATTTTGATTAAAAAATCAGCATTCCGAGCTGTTCCTGAGCCAACTACAAGTCATCCTTCAGATCAAAAATCATATTATGGTAAGGCAATATTTGTGCTTGGAAAAACAGATTAGCTGTATGTGCTAAAACTGAAATAACCCAAAAATTTATTTGAAAATTTTCAGTCAACCAGGCGGAGCTCTCCATTCCAGCAAATGCTGGCAAAAACCGGAAAAAACAAAAACGTAATTAAAAAAACTTTTCATTGTTCTTAAATGTCATTTATTTTGTATATTAATTAAGTTTTATTATCACAGCCAAAAAACTTCATTGTATTATTTTCTTTCATTTTTCCGGCAGATTATCAGTTTAAAAATCCAATATACTGTGACTGAAGAGATCAGGAGTCAACCACAGCATCCAGTGCCACAGAATCCAGAATACACATTTCAGACAGTTCAGGATCTCAATAAATGCTGATGTTTAACATGGTTCATGGAAATCACATTAATTTCATTAAAATAAAATCTGTTACGTGAAATACACAAATCACTGAATGAAAAACAAATGCTTCAGAATGATCATTATCCCCCTGCCTCCTTTGTTTTGCATATTACAAACAGCAGTTGGTGCGTTTTGATATTATTCGGTCAGGAAACATAACTGGTAAGAGCATTCGGTTTGTCACAAGCTGACCTTTAGATTTTTAAAATTCTGTAAAATGTATACAATTTTAGTTTGCAGAAATTAGCAAATGCATTGTTGCATATTTTGATCTGGTGGTCACATGGTTTCCGAACATATTAGTCATAAAATTCTCTCTTTTGAATCAAAAGTGTTGTAAATGTACTTTATTGTATTTATTTTGATGCACATAGACATTTTTACCTAACAGCTGCAGTGAACGCAGCGGTGCTGTGTCATCCTGTGCTGCAGGTGGCGCTAATGTGTTTTCGCGAGCTGTGAGTAAGAAGAAATATGCGTTCGGTTCAAACCATTGACTGTATATAAACCAACTAACAACTTGTAAACAAGATGAAACAAGGTCCTCTGTACCAAAAGAACGTGTGATTATGTCTTATTAATATTCTGCTGAGCTTTTAGTAAACGCAAGAGGTGAAATATAAAGTTAAGCAACGTTAGGAAGTGGATAAACAGCGCATGAACGGTCATAGACATGTCAAAATCGGAGAAGAGCAGAGAAACGGAGAAGAATGAATTTATTTATCAGCACAAAGATAAACTCATTCAGGCTGTGAGGGAAAACACCTTCCTGGTCGTTACAGGTGAAACTGGCAGCGGAAAGAGCACTCAGCTGTCTCAGTGCTTGTATAAAGCAGGTAACGTTATATCATTGAACTGGAGTTGATACGCATCTGTGTCGGATCTATTCCTCTTCTTCAGCATGTCTGTGGTTTTTCTTCTGTTTTTTTGCAGGATTGGTGTGACTCAGCCCAGGAGGGTTCCCCAGAGGGTGTCCCATGAGATGGGGGTCAGGGTGAGTGAGGAGGTGTGCTTCGATGACTGCTCTACAAAGGTACGAGATTACACTCTTATTTAACACTTCAACATTTGTATCTCAGAAACAAAGGTACAAAAGCTGTAACCGGGGCAGTGCCTTTTTAAAAGTTACGCTTTTTATATTTATAATGTTACAGTTTTTTTTTTAAATAAATAAATTTTTTGAACTTTATTATGTACATTAAAGGTCCCGAAAAAATATTTTTTTCCATATTGTAGCACTGGGCCCGTATTCACAAACATATTTTATCTTACCACTAAGAGTTCTCCTAAATAGCAGTAAAAGTTTTTAGCTAAGAGTTTTCTCTTAAAACCTATTCACAAAGCTGCTGAGACAAACTATTACTAAGGAATAGACAGAAGTCTTAAGCTAAGAGAAAGGGGCGGGGTTGACCTCGTTGCTATGGATGATGTCAGCATGTTTACTAACTATGCACACAGTGATTGGCTGATAGTCTCTGTCAGAGATTTATTCATAGATAAATAAATCTATATATTCAAATAAAGGTTTAAAAATACAAATTTTAATTTCTACATTCAAATAAAGATTTTAAAATGCAGGCTAAGAGTCACTAATTAAACAAGTATATGTTCAGCTAATTGTCAGCCTCTTACATGTGTGCTTCTCATAAACAGTTAGTGAATATGCATATAAACAGCCTTTTAATTAACAGAGTAGAATAATCATGACTGATAGTAAGACCAGACTGAAAAAAAGAAAACCAAACTGGACGCAAGAACAGCAGTTACTTCTTGCCCAACTGGTTAATGTAAACTAGGACATAATCAAAGGGAAATTTGGAGTTGGGATAACCTCAAAAACCAAAAACCAAAGGCGATACCTTTTTAAAAGCTCATTATTGTCAAATGTTTCTACACTGAAGACTGGAATAACGATGCTGAAAATTCAGCTTTGCAGTATAGGAAAAAATTACATTTTAAAATATATTCAAATAGAAAACAGTTATTTAAAATTGTAAAACTATTTGTTAATTAGTTATATTTCACAATATTACTATTTTTTTTGTTTTTTTTTGGTTTGAATAAGAAACCTTTTACTGATTACTGGTCCAAAACTTTTAAAAGGTATTGTGATTATTATTTAAGAGTTTTGCGGTATTTTGCAAATTTTTAGTAGTAAAAATATGCATTTAATTGCAATATTCCTCTTTAGTTTGTAGCTCTGGGCTTGTGTTTTGAAATTTTTAAAATGATTTTTACATATTATGTTTTGTATGTAATTTAATATAGATTCTTTTAGATTTTAAAAAAAAAATATTTTTAATCTTTTATTACATGTTGAATTATTTTATTAATATTTTTGTTTCATTATATGTTGCCATGAATTAGGGCTGTGCGATTAATCGAAATCGTAATAAAATCACGATTTGAGCGTGCGCGAATCTAAATCGCTTTATAGCACGATTTTCCGCGGTCCTGACCTCCCGCAGTATGCTATCCGATCCAATCAGAATGCAGCGCACCTAAGTGGAGCGCGAGAACAGAACAGACTGGGCATATGCCTAACTCCAGGTTCACACACTCTGTCTGTCATGCGTATTTTTTTCCGAGCCCATGTTAATGGATAAGAACGTTCACACTGCACACGGTAAAAGATGTGAACAGAAAAGGTTAGAAATCGAGAGGTGCGAAAATAATGAATATCTAGAGCATGAGGATAGAGAGAGTTGTGAGTGAGTGAGTGAGTGAGAGGAGACATGTTTTAATTGCGCGCACTCTCTCCGGGCGTGAGCAGCCTGTCTCTGAGCACGCGTGTCTGGTTTTATAACAAAACAAAGGAAATCTGCGTGCGAGCGGAGAGATTTGCGCTCGCGCATTATTTTAATGTGCTTTCGCGTTACAATAACGCGCTCTCGCTGCTGCTTCTGAACCGCATACACATACTGTATACGCACTGCAGACGGAGTACGTGTGAACCTTGGGCAATTAATATATTTCAGCACCTGAGGCACCGCTACAATGAGCTCTATAACCAATGCATGGCAAAAAATAATAATAATAAAAAAAAAGCCCAGGACACGGGTTTTATTTTATTTATTTATTTATTTTTTTTGCCATATGTCTAGACATTTTGTTTGACATCTTTACTTCGTGATTATTTTGACTTATGTCTGTTCTAGAGGCATATTACAACTTTTTGATAAAGCTCTCATTGGTTTTCTTTTTGGAAATAGAATTCAAATTTATACTGAATGCATTTATGACTGTAAAGCATGTCTGTGTGTGTCAAAATCGTGATTAAAATCGAAATCGCAAAATTGATCAAAAAATCGTGATAGGTTTTTTTTGTCCATATCGCACAGCCCTACCATGAATTTAATGATCAAAGTGAGTGTGTTATGCTACTTGTAAAAAATAAATAAATTAGTGAACAATTGATTGGTTTGTCCAAACATAGAATTTTTTTTTTTAATTCAATAAAAGTGCAGATGATGTTTCCATACAGGAGCGAGGCTCGGCAGAGAGAAGGCAGGGCTGGACGAACCTCAGCAGGAAAATGCTTCAGGATTTACAGTAAAGACTTCTGGGACACATGTTTGCCTGAGTACACCATTCCAGAGATTCAGCGGACCAGTCTTACATCTGTCACTCTCACACTGAAATGTCTCGGTATCCCTGATGTGATTAGGTATTGCTGGGCTGCATTTTTATTTTTGTATTGTTTAATCAGTTTGTCAATAATTAAAATTTGACCGTTTTCTTTTTTTCAATTGTGGTATATTTAGAGTTCCTTACCTGGACTGTCCAAAGGAACGGTTTATCCTGACCGCTCTGAAGCAGCTGCATCAGTATGATGCTATTGACAGGTGAGTGATACGCATCCTGCAAACTGTTGCCTGTTATCTAAGTACATTGCAAGAAACAGCTGAGAGAGTAGAATAAGCCCATCCTGATCCCGGTCTTGCTTATATTCACATTACATATCAGTGATGGCACACAGTGCGTATTGTTCACACACACACACACACACACACACACACACACACACACTGTCAGTTCTATAATCCTAATTAAAGCTCTAATATCGGCTTTTTGATGCAGGAGAGGTCAACTGACCAGGCTGAGGAGGTTGATGGTGGAGTTTCCTCTTCCTCCAAATCTTACTCGTGCCAAACACTTGCTTTAACTTCTTTTATTCAGCTCTTTGGTCAAGAATTGCATCTGGATTGGATCATCTTCCATGACGTGTTGGTCACCTCACGGGTGTACGTGAGAACAGTTTGTCCCATCCGTTACGAGTGGGTAAAGGACATGTTGCCGAAGCTGCATTAAATCGACGTCTATGAGCTGAGTAGTGTTGCTAGGGAAGAGGTAACCGATGAAGAGGCGGCGCAGTGGGAGAAGAAAGTGGCAGCAAAAAGACAAGCAGGTGCGTTTGAAGAGGCTGAGCATTTTGAATTGTGTCATATTTTTGTAACACATTTGTTTTGTTTTTAAACAGAAGTCACAGGATGCGACAAAGAAGCTGGAAAAGCGAAATGATGAAAGTTCAATCACAGAGGCTCGCGCTCGCTATTTGGAGCGAAAACAGCATCGGTTGCAAAGAAAGTGCATATGAGAGGATCAAATATTCACCACAGATACTGCAGCTGCTGAATACAAATATGAAAGACTTTATAATCTCAGATTTTCAGAACATAATCCTCGTTTACTGCCACAGCACTCTGGTCCCTGTGGATTTTGAATATGGCTCTTGAGTCATAACATGTAATAAACATTTTATGTAAATAAATTGTTTGGGTTTGTTTTTACTTCTGATACAGAGTATTATTTTTTAACATGTTTAAAGTGTGGACAAAACATGACAGATTTTAAAACAGTTCCGCATCCAGTGCATTTGAAGGGAAGTTTTCATTTATCCCAATGACTTAAATCTTCGACTCAGTTTTTTCACTAATAAGATTTGTTAAGATTAGTTCAGTGGCCCTTTCTACAGGTTACCAATAGGAGGTGATGAGTCATTGAATCTTTCACTCAACTGATTTAATAAAGGGATAGTTTACCCAAAAATGCAAATTGTGTTGTCATTTACTCACCCTCAAGCTGTTCCAAACCTATATGAATATTTTTTCTGTTGAACACGATATTTTGAAGAATGTTGATTACCAAACAGTGTATGTTAGCCATTGACTTCCATAGTTTTTCAATACTTTGGAAGTCAATGGCTACCGTCAACTGTTTGGTTAGTTACCAACATTTTTTAAAATATCTTCTTTTGTGCTCAACAGAAGAAAGAAACAGTTATGGGATAATTTGTGGGCGAGTAAATGATGACACAATTTTCATTTTTGGGTGAATTATCCCAAAACACCAAGCTGACATCAAAGAATTAGCCCTGACGAAAGCTGGCTGTGTTGTCGCCTTGCTTCGCCTGCGCCTGGGACAAAACATTTGCACTTGAACACACCACAAAGATTATGGCCAATAGCAAACTTAAGCATGCGTTCTGTCCCTGTGTGAGAAGAAATAACTCTCCATACTAGCAGGTGGCAGTAGTCTGTATTTGTCATTAAGAAAACTGAAACTAGGACTGCAGATATACAAACTGTTAACAGAGCATTGATATATACCATTTTCTTGCTAACCACAGATGGACTCGCTGCTTTAGATATGTCTGATGAGTTGGACATGGCACAGTCCTTTGGGCCAGAAAGGAAATAACTGGAAGGGAAAAATTAGGGGAAATAGATTTATCACTTTAGTTTTTTCTTGTGCATTGGTTCGTTTACATCCCGTCAGACTGGTCTCTCTTACTGATGGGCTCAGTTGCTGATCCAACATGCTCATTTGGCCAAAAAGCCACAGACTGGTCTGACTAGTGCCAAGGGTGCGGAACACAACGCAAAAACTGGGCCGATAAGCATTTCTACACTGGGTTGACAGTGGCCGACCGTTGGTTTGGTGTGTCCCTCACTATGACCCATGATTAAAGGAACTCCATAAAATTTACAAACAAAATGTTGAATAATTTTGTTCAATGTTGAGATGTTCAGCTTAGGTTCTTCAGTGCTGTTCTCTTGTTCAGACTAAAAAAAACTAATTTATTGACAAACATTGAAGGCTGAATGATTTTATCTTGTTTTTCTTTTTTCAAATAATTTCAAATGGACTGAGTTAAAATGTTGTATTTTCAATAGCTAAATTCCCCAGACATTATCCAACCAATGCCATTATGCTACTTAAAGGGATACTCCACCCAAAATGAAAATTTTGTCGTTCCAAACCCGTAAAAGCTTTGTTCGTCTTTGGAACACAATTTAAGATATGTTGGATGAAAACCGGGAGGCCTGTAACTGTCCCATAGACTGCCAAGTAAATAACAGTCTCAAGGTCCAGGAAAGGTATGAAAGTCATCGGCAGAATACTCCATCTGCCACCAGCAGTGATATGGAGAGACACAGAGTAGAACGCTGACAAAGGAATTATTGAAGTCGTTATTTTTGTTTTCTTCGCTTACAAAAAGTGTTCCTGTCGCTTCATATAACCCAGATTGCACGTCTGATGGCAGATGGAGTATTCTGATGACGACTGTCATACCTTTTATGGATCTTCACACTGTTATTTACTTGGCAGTCTATGGGACAGTCACAGACCTCCCGGTTTTCATCCAAAATATCTTAAATTGTATTCCAAAAACGAATGGAGCTTTTACAGGTTTGGAACGACATGAGTGTAAGTGATTAATGACAAAATTTTCATTTTGGGGTGGAGTATCCCTTTAACAACCAGCATTTAAATTTTTAAACGCCTGAGCTAGTCAGAAACCGATTCAGCGAACGACTCAAGATTCATTAAAAAACAACGATTCGTTCACGAACGAACCACCACTAGAGCGCAGCCGGAAATGACGTACATAGAATATGAAGAACTGAATGATGTGGCAAAAATGAAACGAATTATTTAATACTGACTAGACTACTCAAACCGGCGCTTATAAATCAAATCTAAAATATTAACCGCCCGAACGCTCACATACACCAAATCAGAGCTCCGCGCATCAACTACTTGATTAACAAAATCGCTGAAATCGCGAATGTTCTTCCGCCGCAAAATCCGCGCTGCTGCTTCCGGATTGTCAGTCTGAGCTGTTTCCGCCGCCATTGCGGGTCTGAACGAGTCCCATCCGTGCAGAGAGGGAAGAAAAAAAACATCAACCATCTGGCGGATTGGCTTGACACGACGAAGACGCGACACTTGCATCCTCTGTCTAATAAAGCCAGCAGTCCTGCACTTGATCTGTTTTGAATCGGGGGTGTCCGCGGAGAGGAGGTCGTCGCTCGCTAAAGCTAGGCAGAAATTTTGCGAGGAGTCCGGCCGGGAGGATTGAGAACAGAAAGCCCAAACCATGGCTCAAATCCTGCCTATCCGCTTCCAGGAGCATCTGCAGGTGGGGTTTTACTACGGCTAAACCGTACGAGACTTGTTGACAGCATTAATAATCGTTGGCTGTGCTGTTACAGAGGTGACAGTGCTAGTTAGCTTTAGCGCTAGCTCAATGAATGACCTCCCATCCATTTCAATGGCTGTGTATCAAAAACTCAGCATCTTTGAACGGTCGAACTCTGTGCGTGTGGAATTCTAAAAACTGGCGGATGTTCGAATTTACAAGCTCGAAACCGCCGTTTAGACGGAAAATACTAGATTTTCGAATCGAACGAGCTTATGATGCTGGAAATATGCAGTCTGGGTAACGTTAGGCAGGTCACTAGGTTTTTGGACACAGCCTATGCAGGTGGATGCAGCGATCGGGGGAGGATTAAACCAATCTGAGGCGATTGATTTTATCGCAAATGTGTCGTTCAGATAAAACGTGACTTGGATGGTCCACATTACCATTGGAAAAATGTCCCTTTATTGCTGATTTAAAGGGATCGTTAACCCGAAAATGTAAAAAATTATAATCGTGTGCTCAGGAAGAATGACGTAAAATATATGGGTGGTTATTCACAGAGATTTCACGATTCGATTCAGATCTTGATTGGATTTCTATTCTATTCTTAAGGGAAAAATCTCGCTAACTTACTAATGTTGTAAACTACAGAAATCTAAATAAGATTGCTGTTTATTTTTCGATATAACAGTCAGAGCTCAAATAAAAAGAGTTGTATCCAAACACTAAAAATACAGTTATGTAAATTTATTAGTGATATACTTTTTCAATTATTTCAAACTTATATTAAATGAGACGTCACTAGCAGTTCAAGTAAAAATATAATGACTATGTAATATGGTGCATATACTGTATTTGCTCCTCTGTAGAGTTAGCTTATGGACATAAAATTTCTTTCCTGAGGTAAATGTTATTTGACATTGTTTGCAAGCTGTTTTATTGACATCTTTTCACAGTTGAAACACTAAGCGATGAGAGATGAAACAGATTATGGCACTGTTTCTTTCAACAAACCTTCTGATGTTCATTCATGTTTTTTCTATGCTATAACTAGTAGTAAAGAGCAAGAGATGTGCGCTGTGTTGCCACATTAAAATGACATTTGAGATATGACAATGACAGAATTTGAGCTGAGACTTTTTCATATAAATAAAGCACAAAGCTTATTGTTTTGATCACGCATCAAATGAAAACAGACTGAATTATTGATTTTGGAGCTTAAGAATAAACATAGATTCATCAAAATAAAGATGGAGTATAATCAGTTATTTGATATTGTCAGCCTGTCCCTAGTTTAAAAAAAATGCAGTGAAAGTCAATGCTGCCTGATGCTGCCACTCTGCCTAACATTTTACGTGAACTGTCCCTTTAAATAATCTCTAACTTTTAGGATAGTGTACATATGTGTAGATGGTGTTACCAACATTATTGTGTGATATTGTTTTCGTGACATAAATTCCAGTTACTGGAGCATAGATCACTATTTATGTCTCAAAACATTCCATAAACATTGAAATAGTCTTACAGCAGACACATTTATGACCTCCAGGCAGTGTATTAAAAAACAAAGCCAAGCTAGACAGCATTTTGATTCAGAAATGAAAAAATACTAGTACTGTATCTAACAATGGTAAATAATGCCTGTCCACTTCTTACAGCTCCAAAACCTGGGCATAAACCCAGCGAACATTGGGTTTAGCACCCTCACGATGGAGTCGGATAAGTTCATCTGCATCCGGGAGAAGGTGGGCGAACAGGCCCAGGTGGTGATCATCGACATGAGCGATCCAAATACGCCCATCCGCAGGCCCATCTCTGCAGACAGTGCCATCATGAACCCAGCCAGCAAAGTCATTGCTCTTAAAGGTAAGACACAGGGACATTAAAGACATTTGAAAAGTGGGGGGACACATTAAGGCATGGATTTTTGAAATGTAATGATAATATTTGGCATGAATATAGAAATGAGGTTGAGTGTTCCTGCAACCCCCTCCCACCCCATCAATATATAACATGACTACAATATCTTTAGCTGACTATGTTTCCATCGAGACAGTTTAGTGTAACAATGTATGACTTTTGTAATGTCAAATGACATAATTATTTGAAAATACCCTCCATAATTTCTACAAGTTTATGTTCATATTCCCAGCCATCTCTGTCTCGTTACGTATTAAAGCTGTAATTTTTTGGTTAAGAATAGCTTTTAAAATGCTCATTGGAAATGTCTTGCCGTCATAAACGCTTTGTCTGTTCTTGCTTGTTTTTGTTCTTTTTTATTTTTTGTTTCTTACTGCTTTCTTATGTTTGCAGACGGTGAGTTCAATTTCATCTATCCTGAGTTGTGGGATTTTGAATTGTGAAATGTGGGGTCAATCTGAATGCCTTTGTTGAATGATAGGTTAGCCATGTAAGGAGGGGGTTGGGATCGTCTAACATGCATGTAACATGGCAACAGCCTGTTTTTTTTTTCTTGTTTAGTGTAACATTTAAATGCATTTTGTTGTTGTTGTTAGACAGAACAACAATGTTCAGCTCTTTATTTCATTCTTTTTGGTTGGCACTTGGCAGTATACTGTTAATGCAATGCAAAGGAGTAATATGTCTGTAAACTGATAGATTCTAGAAATATTTCACTCTGCAACACAAATGTAAGAATGAGAAGGTGAATTATGACCTTGAAAGTAATGAGATAGACTGAATGTTGTCTCATTTGCAGGGATGATTTGTATATGATTATAGTGATTTTGGAAATGAGCATTCAAAAGTTTGGGGTCAGTAAGACATATATAGTATATATGATGTTAATAAGATATGTTTCTTAAAAAGCAAATTAACATATTCGAATGATTTCTGAAGGTTCATGTGATACTGACGACTGGAGCAATGATGCTTAAAATTCAGCTTTGCATCACAGGAATAAATTACATTTCAAAATAAATTACAATAGAGAACAGCTATTTTAAATTGGTATAATATTTTACAGTTTTTACTGTATTTTAAATAAATAAATGCAGTATTGATAAGCATAAGAAACATCTTTTGAAAAACATTAGCAAAATGTTACTGTATCCAAACTTTGGAATTGTAGTGTACTTATACTGAGTGCAGAAATTAATTTTTTTTAAAGCCTTGAGTTTCAATTGTATATGCATTTGTTAGTAATATTCAGAATTAGTTGGTGTTTTCCCCCTCATGACATTGTTACATTGATTTTTTTTTTAATCAATTATTAACAGTGATTAACACAAATCAAATATACAGTGACCCCCCAAAAAATATTTGGACACTTAAAAAGTCAGAATGCCGTCACATTAAGAGAAAATTATCAAATCGAGTGCAAACAAATCATAATTCAGCTTTTCTCAAAACTAGTGTTTGAAATGGTTGTTTCGACTGACATTATAACTATAAAGTGTCCAAATACTTTGTCTTAATTTGATTTAAATCAAATGATTTGTTTTGATTAAAAAGTGTGCTTCTGCTAATTTTCTTTAAAACAAATGCTACCATTTTATTTTTATTGCAGTGATATTCATACATTAAGTGTGGCTTTAAGTGTCTCAATGCATTTTGGGGCCACTGTATTTTAATTAAAAGAATAACACATCTCTGCAGATTTAGCTAGTTGCAGTCCACATTTTAGGCTTAAACTTTAAAACATGTTTATACATGTTTAAGCAAATTGTATTCCCACATACTTGAGGTAAGGTGATGATTCATGTGATTGCAGGTGAGAATAATATTATGATTTTTAATTGTTTTTACATTAAACAATCTGCATTGCATTTTTTGTAGTGCAGGGTAGAGACACATGAGTTCCTAACTAATTAATAATTGATAAGCTTGCTAGATTTAGAACTTCACTAAAAATTGTCCAACTAAATGCAGATTAAAACTCGGCTTGATGTTTGTAAATGTTTGCAGTGTATAGCTGTTCCTTTTGCATTGTAACTGCTTTGTCATGTTGTCCATATCTTTGTTGTTACTTTACACTTACGATTTAACATATGCATCATGTTGTTAGCATTACGCTTGATGTCTGTATGCTAACTAATTTAAATCACACCATTCATGAACTAGACAAAAAAAACACGTTTTATTCAAGTGACCTCTGTTCCTGAATTTCAGCGGCAAAAACCCTTCAGATTTTCAACATTGAAATGAAGAGCAAGATGAAGGCCCACACCATGACCGAGGACGTTACATTTTGGAAGTGGATCTCTCTCAATACCGTAGCACTTGTGACAGACAATGCGGTCTATCACTGGAGTATGGAAGGAGACTCGCAGCCCATCAAAGTCTTTGACCGGCATTCCAGTTTAGCAGGCTGTCAAATTATTAACTACCGCACTGACGCCAAACAGAAATGGCTGCTTCTGATTGGAATTTCTGCACAGGTACAAAGAACGATTTGATTTGCGATGTTTAATGCACAAAAAACTGCCTGATCTTTTCTCATTAACCTGCATGTCACAGTTGTTGGTGTTTTTCTGCTGAAATGCCATTTTTAAACCTTTTCCTGTCAGCAAAACCGCGTTGTGGGTGCAATGCAGCTTTACTCAGTGGATAGAAAGGTGTCACAGCCGATCGAAGGCCATGCTGCTGGATTTGCTCAGTTTAAAATGGAGGGAAATGCTGAGGAATCCACACTTTTCTGCTTTGCTGTTCGGGGACAAGCTGGAGGAAAGGTCTGGTTATTTTTTTTAAATGAACGTCCGTTTGGAAATAATTAGTAATTATGTTTTTGTGAATTTAATGTCACTCATGTATTTTTTTTTGTCCCCACTGTAGTTGCACATTATTGAGGTTGGAACACCTCCGTCAGGTAATCAACCTTTTCCAAAGAAAGCAGTCGACGTGTTTTTCCCTCCAGAGGCACAGAACGATTTTCCGGTCGCAATGCAGGTATTCACAGTTTTAAATATTTAATGAATATCCTAAAAAAAAAATTTGTGGAGGAGTTTGGTTTGGATGTTTGGTTTAAATGAAAATTTTAAATGAAAATCAGAACTTTAAAAAAAATATAACAATAATTTAAATAAATGTATAATCTGAGTAATTAAATAACTAAATAATATTAAATGGTGTTCCTGTGGCTCAGTGGTAGAGCGTTGCGTTAGCAGTGCAAAAGGTTGTGGGTTCGATTCCCAGGGAACACTTGTTAGGTAAAAAAATGTTAGCCTGAATGCACTGTAAGTCGCTTTGGATAAAAGTGTCTGATAAATGTAATGTAAATGTTTTCAAATAATTATAATATTAGAACAGAATATATGTATATGACATGTAACATGTCTTTTATTTATTTATTTAATACATTCTTGCTAATGTAGAAGATGCATTCTTTTCTTGTCTTCTAGATAAGCTCCAAGCATGATGTTGTCTTTCTCATCACCAAATACGGCTACATCCACCTGTATGACCTTGAGATGGGCACCTGCATCTACATGAACAGGATCAGTGGAGAGACCATTTTTGTCACCGCTCCTCATGAAGCCACATCTGGCATTATTGGCGTGAACCGGAAGGGACAGGTACCGACCGCTTTACCTGCTGTTATTGCAGACAGAAAGAAGAAAGTGGTGCATTGGCTTTGTTTTAGCTTGAACATTTAGGCTTGTTTGGTCAGCACATTTGAATAGAGCAGCTGAGCTAGTTCCAGACAGACACCAGGGGTTTGTTTCCATATAGTTAGTCTATAGTTAGCAACTACTAAAGTCAAGCTTAACAGGATGCCATCAGTTGATGAATTATTTTGGAGCTTAGACCCAAGAGTCATTAAATATGCAGAGAGAGAGAGAAGAAATGTGATCCCTGCTCATTGTTACTCTCCCGTTTGTTTGCTCCTCCTCATTAAAGAAACCTCCCTTATCAAACCCAAAACTGTCAGTCCACACTAGGGTGGGATGATATAGTGAATGTTCACAATGTATTTGTCTTGCTTTATCTATCTATCTATCTATCTATCTATCTATCTATCTATCTATCTATCTATCTATCTATCTATCTACCCAATATATATATATATATATATATATATATATATATATATTATTATATATATATATATATATATATATATATATATATATATATATATATATATATATATATATATATATATATATATATATAATTTTTGGATTGATTGTGGATATGGAAATATTAAGTTTTCACTTTGCGTCAACCAAACCTGTGGAAAATATGAATATTATTTTGATAAAAAAAAAGTTTTCCCTATTTAATGTTTTTGCTTTTTTAATTGATTGTGGATATGGAAATATTATGTTGTCTAATCGCGCCTGTGGTCCATAATGCATTAGGATGCTGTAGCTGAAGAAATCCCTGTAAATAACAGCGTTTGTTGATCCCTCGACACGTATACTGAGAACAGCGTGTGCCGCTCAGGAGGAGGTAGAGACAGCTGCTGTAATCCTCTTACAGTGTGTTCGCTCTGCTTCAGTCCCTGACTGATCACCAGCTCTGTCACAGGCCGTGCTGCAGACTTAAATAAGTGTATAATGGGATACCGGCCCATTCATTTATGTATTACCCTGGGGGTCGCTTTAGGTGATTCATGGGTCCAGATCTGCATCATTTGGAGCCAATCAGTGCATTATTAGGGGGTTATGAATAGAGATTAGCCAGATTTAGCTCTAATGTGGCGATGGAACAGATTATGGGTTGGCACACAGAGATTTGTTTATTTGAGAAAGACAAACAAACTTCTCAACAAGCATTACTGATGCTAAAAAGATGCATAATAGACAGAAAGGGAGATCAGAGTTGGCTTGTATGTTATGGGACTGGTTATGCTGCCATGATTTCAGTAGTTGGTATAAATACCTGTGAAATTTGAGTTTTTTACACCACTAGCAACTTAAATGTGGAACACAGTCTTTCATAAATGAAACCAAATTAATATTAAAAAATTTAAATGAAGTTTAAGTTCTTAAGTTTTTTTCGCTAAAAAAATAGAAAAAAATATACAAATTAAACAAACAGTTCTTGAAGTTTTCAGGTTTCTATTTGTATCAAGTATAAATTCTGGAGAAATAAGTTATTGGTTTTTTAAGTTTTCTGTTTTTTTTTTGTATATAGTTTATGGATTATGGATATAAATTTTATATATTTTTTAAAAGTGTACTGTGTATACTCATTATGTATATATATATATAAATGCACACATATGCTTGAAAAATGTTAATTATATATAAATTATATGGATATAAATATATACATGGAAAAACTTTCAAAATATATACTGTTTGTGTGTGTATTTATATATACATAATAAATATACACAGTACACACATATTATGTAAACAAAGAAATTTTTTTTTTATTTTGAATGCAATTAATCGTTTGACAGCACTAAAAATGTGTATATATATGCATTTTTATTTAATGAAAAACAATATCACACAATTCTGTAACAATACAGAACTGTATTTAACATTGATGATAATAGATGACTTTTATTTTGAATGCAATTAATCATTTGACAGCACTAATATATATGTGTGTGTGTGTGTGTGTATTTGTGTTTAAAAATCAGCTTAGCATCACAGGAATAAATTATATAACAATTGAAAGCAGTTATTTATTTAAAAACAAAATTATGGATCCCAAAGTGTAATTGTTTAATTTGTAGTGTGAATTATGCTGTCAGTGTCTACATTCTGTGTCTGACACTATCATTGTTTCTCAGGTGCTTTCTGTGTGCGTGGAGGAAGAAAACATCATCCCTTACATAACTAACGTGCTGCAGAACCCTGATCTGGCCCTTAGGATGGCCGTCCGCAACAACTTGGCAGGTGCAGAGGAGCTCTTCGCCCGCAAATTCAACAACCTATTTGCTGGTGGCAACTACTCTGAAGCTGCCAAAGTGGCTGCCAATGCACCAAAGGTACAGCAGACTGCATCACATGACCTGACACCTCATTAGTCATTGTCAGGCAAATGTTGGGGTTTCTGATTGGCTGTTGGCTTCTTGCAGGGCATCCTGCGCACCCCAGACACCATCCGTCGGTTCCAGAGTGTTCCTGCCCAGCCCGGTCAGACGTCTCCCCTGCTGCAGTACTTTGGGATTCTGCTGGATCAGGGCCAGCTGAACAAGTTTGAGTCATTGGAGCTTTGTAGGCCCGTCCTGCAGCAAGGCCGCAAACAGCTCCTGGAGAAATGGCTAAAGGAAGACAAGGTATATCCTCTTCTGAATAAATATGTGACCCAAAGTTGTATTAAATTCAAATGACTTTATTGGCAATTGGCAATTAACAAAGCATCAATATAACAAAAGCGATAGATAGATTTTGTAAATTGGAAATATCAGAGCATTATAATATTGTGTTTTTCAAGCTTGGACAAAAAAAAGGAAATGAATTGAAATGCACAGATGGCACAGATCAATGGCCAAATCAGATTTCCGATTTTTTTTTTTTTTTTTAAGTGTGACCTGCTGATACCGATTTTTGACGATTCTGGTTTTCTTTGAATAACTATAATTGACTGCATATACAAATAAAAATCTATACTTTTTTTCAATGCAAAAAAAAAAAAAAAAAATTAAATGTTGCAATTACCCAACTCTGGACTAAGTTGCAGATGTTCTCTCACTTTAACAACTTTTAAAATAAAGTGCTCTGTGACTGAAAAGGGGTATAAATAAAACCACCAGTAGGTGGCAGCAAAATACTGTTTTAATGAGTGAGTCATTTAGTCATTCATTCAAACTGCTGATTTATTCAGAAACGAGGCAAGTGACTGTCTTTATTGAATGGGTTACTAAATCATTGACTTACTCGATTTGTTAAAAGACATTATCATTCGCCATTTACACGGAATGCAAGAAAATCTGAAACGTTTTGGTGGCCAAGCTTCAGTGCTTCCGTAGTTATTTTTCTTATTGACATTTTAATCAGACTTCTTGTCCGATTGGGCAAGTAAAATTCTCTCTCACTTGCCCCTTTAAAAAAATCTGCTTGTCCCAAACAAGCGTTAATCGAGCCCTGTGGTTCCTCCACAGTTTACTTGGGCCCTACACATATTACAAATTGCAAACTTTGTGTCTTCTTCACTCACAGAAGAACTTCCATGCCGATGACATGCAGATGTGAGCGTAAGTGTGATGTCAAAACGGAACGGCTGGTCACCGGTCCGGGCTGATCATGCGGAAAATCGGCTAATTCTGGTCCCTGGCCGGTTGATCGGTGCATATCTAGAAATTAATAAAATTATGGAAAAGACATGGAAATTGCTTTGAAGAATTGAAATTTTTCTAGTTATGCTGTGCAGTGAAATATTTCATCTGTTGGATATTTATTTGTTTTAGAGTAAAAGTGATGCCTTTTCATTTTTTTTAGGGGTTAGTTCACCCAAAAATGAAAATTGTGTCATTTACTCACCCTCATGTCGTTTCAAATCTGTATGATTATTTTTTTTATTGTGGAAGTGATGTAAGATTTTTTTTAGAACGTTGGTAGCCAAACAGTTTTGATTCTTGTTGACTTCCATTATATAGATAAAAATATGGAAATCAACCGTACCCGAAACTGTTTCAATCAGAAAGGTTTGGATTGGAACAATATGAGAGTGTGTAAATTCAGATTTTTGTATGGACTGTCACTTTAACGTATCACATAGGCTGATTCACTAGCTAATCAGTCTTAATCATTGTATTGGAGGTTTATGAGAGTGTGTAAATTCAGATTTTTGTATGATGTTAGCCTGAATGCACTGTAAGCTTTGGATAAAAGCGTCTGCTAAATGCATAAATGTAAAATGTAATGTAAAATGAATCAGTCAATGATTTTTAAAATCATATTCTTTTATCACAAACAACTGGAAAGGTCATAGAAATGAATGTCAAAAAGTGTGGAACCGTTTATATCTTTCCGACTAATGTCATTTTTGTTATTCAGTATTATGTTACATAATGAAAACCGTCTGTTTTCGGTTCCTACAGCTGGAGTGCTCTGAAGAGTTGGGTGATCTGGTGAAGTCTGTGGATCCAACTCTTGCACTTAGTGTTTATCTAAGGGCCAACGTTCCCAACAAAGTGATCCAGTGTTTCGCAGAGACCGGGCAGTTCCAGAAAATTGTACTGTATGCAAAAAAGGTGAGTTTAAATGTGTTTCCTGGTGCTAGACATGTGCGCAGCATAATTTGACATATCCCTACCTGGCACTAAATTTCACACTGCTCTGTAAACATCTCCGTTCGTGTGAGAGATTTAATATTTGAGCCTCATCCTCTAATGCATGGCCATCTGTGTGCAGGTTGGCTACACTCCAGACTGGATCTTCCTGTTGAGGAACGTCATGCGGATCAGTCCAGAACAAGGCCTGCAGTTCTCCCAAATGCTCGTTCAGGATGAGGAACCTCTGGCTGACATCACTCAGGTCTAATAGCATTTTGTATTTCCTCAGTTATATGTCTTGTGTTTCTTTTATTTTATACAAATTTGGACCGGATGTAAGCATTTCTGATGATACAGTAGGTGAACTTTTAATAACAAATGAATTTGCTAATGTTTTTTGCTTATTCTACAGATTGTGGATGTGTTTATGGAGTATAACCTGATCCAGCAGTGCACTTCTTTCCTGTTGGATGCCCTGAAGAACAACCGCCCCACTGAAGGTCCTTTGCAGACTCGTCTGTTGGAGATGAACTTGATGCATGCCCCACAGGTGCTTGCTACAAACATCAGCACCACGCACTTTACTTACTTCGCTATTTTGCAAAGTTTTGTATCATGACATGGTATTTTTTATTTTTTTGCCCTGTTCAGGTGGCAGATGCCATCCTGGGGAACCAGATGTTCACTCACTATGACAGGGCCCATGTGGCTCAGCTGTGTGAGAAGGCAGGTCTTCTACAGAGAGCTCTGGAGCACTACACTGACCTGTATGACATCAAACGGGCCGTGGTCCACACCCATCTGCTCAATCCAGAGGTATGTCCCACAATGTGCTTCAACTTTTGCACCCAGTGTTACTGTATCATTTATTTGAATGGAATAAGACTCTAAGATGTTGATAGTTGTGTTCATGGCTGTCAGTGTTTTGGTACTTCTGCTCTTATTGATGTGGTAATATGTTGTGCTCTGGTCGCAGTGGCTGGTGAACTTCTTCGGTGCTCTGTCGGTGGAGGACTCTCTGGAGTGTCTGAGAGCCATGCTTTCTGCTAACATCAGGCAGAACCTCCAGATCTGCGTCCAGGTGGCCTCCAAGTATCATGAGCAGCTCTCCACCCAGTCGCTCACAGAGCTCTTTGAGTCCTTCAAGAGCTTTGAGGGTAAGAATGCAGAAACGCTTTCAGTGCACCATAACTGATTTTCCTGAAATTAGGGCAGGACAATACAGCTTAAAGGGATAGATCATCTTCAGTTGGTCCCCATTGACTTGAATAGTTTTTTTTTTTTTTTATTCAATGGAAGTCAATGGGGACTGGCAACAGTAGGTGAACTATCCCTTTAAAGTATTTTATCTCTATTTTTGTTTAGTTTTAGCCACATTCATTGTATGCCTCCATATTTGTGTATTTGGTCTGACTTGTCCACATAATTTTAATAACAGTGCATTACTGTTTTTGCAATAAAGTGCCACATGGACACTTACCTGAAAAAAAGTTTCAACTAGGGATGCACCGATACCAATTTTTTTCAGAACGAGTCCGATACCGATGCTTTCATTTTTGGTACTCGCCGATAAGATACCTTTCACTTTTTTCAGAACGAGTCCGATACGATGCTTTCATTTTTGGTACTTGCCGATTAATTTAAAAAAAAATATTGTTTTATATTTACAATTTAGTTTTAATCCAAATGATGCGTGTGCTAAGTGAGCAAACAGCAGTCAAGATCGTGCAACAGAAGTGTGCACTCTTTCTCTTCACCAACAAATAACTCTAGTAACTTGTCTTTTGCATTGGTTTACTCACTTGTTTTTTTGACACATCCGACTGAACTGTAAACTTTCCAGTGATGTCTGTCAGAAAGGGATATTCGCTTGACAAGCTCGCGCATCTGTGCCACCGCGTGCGCAATCCACTCAGCTTGCTTTGCTTATCAGCTCGCGCACATCTGCAATACAGGCATGAATATTGAATGTTTAATGTTAGCTATATTAAATACATAGCCTACATGTACTTCATAGACACCTATTAAATCCATTCTACTCTCTGTGTGTTTTCTTTTGTCAGTGATGCTTTATCTGGACACAGCTCTGTTTAGACGCTGTGTGGTATCGGTGCATTTTTACGAGTACATGAGTGCAGTATCGGGCCCGATACCAATATAGTTTAATACAGTTGTTTTAAATTGATTACTTGATTTCCGTTTGAGCTAAATCATGGAAATAAAGCAGATCTCATGAGCATTTGTGTTCTCGTGGCCTGTAGGTCTGTTCTACTTCCTGGGCTCCATTGTGAACTTCAGCCAGGATCCTGAGGTTCACTTCAAATATATCCAGGCTGCTTGTAAAACTGGTCAAATCAAAGAAGTGGAGAGAATCTGCAGAGAGAGCAACTGTTACGATCCTGATCGTGTAAAGAATTTCCTCAAGGTATGACTCCTGAAGGGCTCTTGAATTTGTTTAGGCTTTTAACAAGCATCTTGAAATGAAAAAGTTCATTATGTTATTAAGAACAGTTTACGTTGTCTTTAACAGGAAGCAAAACTGACCGACCAGCTGCCCCTCATCATTGTGTGTGACCGCTTTGACTTTGTCCATGACCTTGTGCTCTACTTGTACCGCAACAACCTGCAGAAGTACATCGAGATCTATGTTCAGAAGGTACTCGAGACATGATTGCAGCGACTCTTGTGATTCTCAAGTGATCTCCTCGGCTCTCGGTGTGGTGTTTCTGTAGTAGTGGCTGATTGAGCGATTAACTGGTTTTGTCAGGTGAACCCTAGCCGTTTACCCGTGGTGATTGGAGGGCTGCTGGACGTGGACTGCTCTGAGGACGTCATTAAGAACCTCATTCTGGTGGTCAGAGGCCAGTTCTCTACTGATGAGCTTGTGGCCGAGGTGGAGAAAAGAAACAGGTGGGTACAGTTGGCCAATATAATGCAGCTAAACTGAGTCATGATGCAGTTTTAATTGTACTAAATAAGTAAAATATTTAACACAGTTCATGTAAATATAGAAGGTGTTTCATTGTTGTGATCCACTGACAAGTCATTTTTGAATATACACCTAAATAATGTACAATTTACACTACTGCCTAAAAGTTTGTGTTTTATTACTTTTGTTCTTTAAGAAATGAATATTGTTATTCAGCAAAGATGCTTTCAATTGATCAAAAGTGACACTAACAGTTCACACCGTTTAGACTGATACATAATATTTAAGAAATAATGAATCCATTAAATTAGAATCAAATCATCACATTAGAATGGTAACTTGAGAATGAACACTTTTAAATGGTGGTCTAAATGTATAAACAATCTGCTAAATTAGCACAATTATGCATAATTCAAATATTGGCCAGTAATAGTGTTTTATATTGTTGTGGTCTGATTTGGCTAAAATTAGTCTGGTTCTGGTTTGCATTGGTCTAAAATGGACTATTTTGATCTCTTTGACAGACTGAAGCTTCTTCTGCCGTGGTTGGAGGCCCGTATCCATGAGGGCTGTGAGGAACCTGCTACCCATAATGCCCTGGCTAAGATCTACATCGACAGCAACAACAACCCTGAGCGCTTCCTCCGAGAGAACCCCTACTATGACAGCCGTGTGGTGGGCAAGTACTGCGAGAAGAGGGACCCCCATCTGGCCTGCGTGGCTTATGAGAGAGGACAGTGTGACCAAGAGCTCATCCATGTAAGGAACAGTGGTGCAGAAGATTTTTAGAGAGTGTTTATTGATAAATCCAGTTCCTAAAATGGAGGGAAATTGCTATAACTGTTTTTTTTCTTTCACCTTCACAGGTTTGCAATGAGAACTCGCTCTTCAAGAGTCTGTCCCGATACCTTGTGCGTCGTAAGGACCCTGAGCTATGGGCTAGTGTGCTTCTGGAAAGCAACCCTTACAGGAGGCCCCTAATCGACCAGGTGCTAATTAGAAAATAACATACAAGTCAACATGAAGCTTTATTTGCAGCCCATTTTAGTTCCTTAATTTTACATTTCCAATTCAAAAAAATCTATTGAAAATTATGTGAAAAATTGGGGTTACATACTAGAATGTAACCAAATGGTTGAAGGGGAGGAGCTAAACAATTAGGCATTTGTGATGTCATCAGAAAAGGAACATTGTTTCAACCTGTTGTTTTGAAGGCTGGAAATACCATGCCAATGCTTTAGGAAAGAAAATGGGGCAAATTTTAATTTAATGTTGACTTCAAGTACGTTGATGAGTTATAATATAAGAAAGTAATAATGCTTCAAAACTTTAAAAATTAAATACAGCTTATGTTCCCGCCCACCACAGGTTGTTCAAACTGCCCTTTCTGAGACCCAGGACCCTGAGGAAGTGTCTGTTACTGTCAAAGCTTTCATGACTGCTGACCTACCCAATGAACTCATTGAACTTTTGGAGAAGATTGTTTTGGACAACTCCGTTTTCAGCGAACACCGGTAATTTCATCCAAGCGGTGACAGAACATAAACTGATTTCCATAAATGATTTAAAGTTGTTAAACATTTGCTTTTTCATTATTCGTGTCCCAGGAACCTGCAGAACCTCCTGATCCTGACGGCCATCAAAGCTGACCGCACTCGTGTCATGGAGTACATCAACCGCCTCGACAACTATGACGCCCCAGACATCGCTAACATCGCCATTAGCAATGAGCTCTTCGAGGAGGCTTTTGCGATCTTCAGGAAGTTTGATGTGAACACATCAGCAGTGCAGGTGCATCTTATCTCTCAAATATCATCTCAATATATTCTATATGAATGTATAAGCATAGAGTTGTTCCTGCCCTTACTTTCTTTTTCCTGATTTCGCGATCTCAAATAATTTGTTGTCCTTCTTGACTGTAGGTTCTTATCGAGCACATTGGAAATCTGGACCGGGCCTATGAGTTTGCTGAGCGCTGTAATGAGCCGGCCGTGTGGAGTCAGCTGGCTAAAGCACAGCTACAGAAGGGACTGGTGAAAGAGGCCATTGACTCTTACATCAAAGCTGACGACCCCTCGGCCTACATGGAAGTGGGACAAGCTGCAGCCCAAAGCGGTAAGAACCAATAAAAAGTGCATGATTCTTGTCTAAATCCAAAACGTTCCAAATTGAGATGTTCATAAATATGGGAAATGGTCTAGTAGTGAGATTTTCGTTGTTTTCTCCTCAGGAAACTGGGAGGATCTGGTCAAGTTTCTGCAGATGGCTCGTAAGAAGGCCCGTGAATCGTATGTAGAGACAGAGCTGATCTTTGCCCTGGCCAAGACTAACCGTCTGGCTGAACTGGAGGAGTTTATCAATGGGCCAAACAACGCACACATTCAACAAGTATGAGTCTCCTGCTTTGGCTAAGTGTATTATACTGCTTGGTTAGAAATCAAAGGGGCAAAGTGCAGATTTTCAAGAAATAAAAAAATGGATGACAGTTCCCCCAAAATTAATTCTTTTATTTATTTTCAGAAATGAATTTTTGCCATTTTCGATATTTGCTATATTTGGATATATTTAAATTTTTGCCATTTTCGATATTTGCTATATTTGGATATATTTTTATTTAAGTGTTTTTTGTAAATGTCTGATCGATTAATGTCTGAAGTTATTTTGCTTTTTTCTGTCTAGGTTGGTGACAGATGCTATGATGAGAAGATGTACGAGGCAGCTAAACTACTTTATAACAATGTATCCAACTTTGGCCGTCTGGCCTCCACTCTGGTGCATCTTGGCGAGTATCAGGCTGCTGTCGATGGGGCCCGCAAAGCCAACAGCACAAGGACCTGGAAAGAGGTCTGGTTATACATTCTTGTTCTTTTCTATACTTACAGAAACCATTTTAAGTTGTAGGTTACCTTGTTGTGTTTATGTGAATAGCTTTGATCCCGTTTTGCCTCTATATGTTGTTTTGCCTCTATATATTCTGTTTACATTGTGACAAGGATGTTGCCTGCTTGTAGGTTTGCTTTGCCTGTGTTGATGGGAAGGAGTTTCGTCTGGCTCAGATGTGTGGATTGCATATTGTCGTTCATGCTGATGAACTTGAGGAGCTCATCAACTACTACCAGGTGAGAATGATTTAATTTAGGTTTGATGACATTTTCATAGCTCGAGATATTAAAAGGGGTCCCACAATCATGAAAAGTTGTAAAAATGTCATAATTCTTATAATTCTATAGTAGATTTAAATTTTAAGCTGTAATATTTACTATAGGGCTGTCACAATTCCTCGATTCAATTCGAGTACTCAATTTAAAAATATAAATTTGCCCGTTTCGAGTAATAGGCAAAATACAGGAAGTGGCGAAGTTCACAGACGAAAATCCATGAAATGCATTATTACACTGTTTTCCATGGCTGCATGATATATTTTTACCCATTTAAAAAACATAAGGCATGATGCTATTCGTGAATTCACAAATGCTTCGATTCATTTAAATAAGTATATGCGATGCAGGTTTAAGATGTGTTCTTTAATTATTTACATGGTAGGTTACATATGCGTGTGTCAGTGCAGCTCCATTAACAGTAAATGCTGCTCCACACAAACTGTCATCATCTCAGTAAAGTGTGAAAACAGTCATCAGGTGTTGGCACCCTCTGCAGGCATTTGTTATAATGCATAGTGTACATTAGTTCTATTGTTTATAATACATTGTAATGTATTTTAACAGTTTTGTTTAAAAATTCCTTGATTACTTGTTTTTGATACTTTATTTGAACTAATTATTGCCTCATTGCTATAATATCTGTATAAGTCATTTTAAAGGCTATTGTTAATTTTTATTACCACTAAAATTTATTATAATTATCCGATTACTCGATTAATAGTCAGAATAATCGACCGATTACTCAATTACCAAAATAATTGTTAGTGACAGCCTGAATTTACTATAAAATAGTAGTTGATAGTGTAGTATAATAACACTACATTTTGCAATATTTCTTTGACTAGAAATTGTGAGTTTAATAATTATTGGATTTATAGACATAAAATCTTACTACAGGATTGCAAATAAAACAGAGTAAAGTATATAGAAAATAATAGTAATTGTTGTCCAGATAGGAGTCTATTAAAATGATCCAATTATCACAAACAACACAAAATCATAGAATTAAATTCATGATTTAAGAAGAACCTCCTTAGTGTGTCTGTCCATCTTGGAGTCCAGCAGCACTGATATTTGCGATTTCTCCATCAGGACCGTGGTTATTTCGAGGAGTTGATCACCATGCTGGAGGCGGCGCTGGGGCTGGAGCGCGCTCACATGGGCATGTTCACAGAACTGGCCATCCTCTACTCCAAATTCAAACCACAGAAGATGAGGGAGCACCTGGAGCTCTTCTGGTCCAGAGTCAACATTCCCAAGGTCTGTCTGCTTCAAATTAACGTTGATTGATGAAAATGGAGTTCTTATATTTTGGGGCTGCTCCGATTGATTGGCTACCGATCACTATCGGCCGATTATTTATAACGATATATTAATGATCTCAAGCTGATGACGCGCCTGCTGTGAGAGGTTTGGCACGACACGGTCTGAGTCTCTGTCCGGTGCGGGTAAAATAATTATGATGCTGAAGGTGAAGCACAATTCATATTTCTTCATTAAAGAACATATAAAGTAATTTGAAAACATAATTTCACAAACAGCGTGAGTGAATCACAGCGCACTCTCTCTTTCTCTCAAAATGCACAAATGGCTTCAAACCACACCGCGTCTGTCTATAATCGAGCTGCACAGTCGACACAGGAATTGTCACTTGCACAGTCGAGGCAGTGTCGCATTGTCGCTAATGTTTATAAATTGCATTTCTTTTTAATTCTTGCCAGTGTTTAAGCATTCAATGCTCGTGTGGTCTCGTGGAGATGATGCCAGGTCCGCACATACTGCGTTCACAGTGCGTTTGCTGTGTGTATTTTTTCCACGCTCATGTTAACGGATTAAAGCATTCACAGGAGCAGTCTGCAGCAGTGCAGCGATTAATTCCACACAGAGTTTGCTGCACGTGCTGAATTAAAGTGACACCACTGTTTCTGTCAGTGGTAAGTTTTAATTTAGAATGTTTGTGATAATGTAAGAAAAGTATGTTTAAATGTTGTGCTGTGTGTAAGGTATTGTGCAACAATTGCACGAGTGTAAAGTGTATAATGTAATGATTTATTGAATATTTAGGTGTTTTGGTTATATAATTTTTGTTTTTTGTATATGTATTGATTATGTTTATCTCTATAATTAAAAAAAATCCCCTCTCAAAAGAGTCACCTATAAGAGGGAAATTCCCCCTATTTTCAAAAATGAAATTCAGACCCTGAATAAATGTCTAAAATTCCTGATTGGAGTATTCCTATAAATAATTCAACATGATAAAAATAAGGCTTTAAAAAGATCGGTATCGGTGATCGTATCGGTAGATACTGCTTTCTGTGATCGGCCTCAAAAATCCTGATCGGAGCACCCATGTTATATTTTGTCTAAACTAATTTGCATTAAAATTACAAAACCCTGTATAAGCAAAGTTGTCCATCTCCATGTATTGGTTGATGGAACAAATTGATGAAATATTTCATGCATCTGTTCAGGTTTTGAGGGCAGCAGAGCAGGCTCATCTGTGGGGAGAGCTAGTCTTCCTGTATGATAAGTATGAGGAGTATGACAACGCCATCATCACCATGATGAACCATCCTTCAGATGCCTGGAAGGAGAGCCAGTTCAAGGACATCATAACCAAGGTATTATCTCATTTTATTCATACTTTGGTTTTAGGACTGTCACACTTTGTTCACTCGTTTGGACTGAAAAGGTTTTAAATCACATTTAACCTTTTGTGTAAACTCTTGTTGCAGGTTGCTAACGTTGAGCTGTATTACAAAGCCACCCAGTTCTACCTGGAGTTCAAACCGCTGCTACTGAATGACCTGTTGATCGTACTGTCCCCGCGTCTCGACCACACTCGTGCCGTCAACTTCTTCAGCAAGGTACTGTGTGTGACTTCTGTTTACCATTACAGCCACCGTTTGGCTGGTTTTAACCAAATGGCTTGATTTGCTGTTTTCAGGTCAAACAATTATCGTTGGTGAAACCATACCTGAGATCTGTACAGAACCACAACAACAAGGCTGTGAATGAGGCACTAAATAATCTCTTCATCACGGAGGAGGATTATCAGGTATATATCAAATGCATCATTTTGGAACCAGGCTGTAATTTTATAAACAATTTCTTGGTTGGCAGCTTTGCGATCTATTGTTTTTTTTATTTATTTTTTTTTCACAGGCTCTGCGCACATCCATCGATGCCTACGATAACTTCGATAACATATCTCTGGCTCAGAGCCTGGAGAGGCACGAACTCATCGAGTTCAGGCGAATCGCTGCCTACCTGTTCAAAGGCAACAACCGCTGGAAGCAGAGCGTGGAGCTCTGCAAGAAAGACAAACTTTACAAGGTCTCACCTTCAGCCAACCGTCTCTTATACCAGGGCTTTTAAATATTTTAGATGCCAGGGATCCCAAATATGATCATCCTTATGTGAGGGACTTGGCATGCTAGAATTTAAAAGGTGTCAATATTATTATTATTTTTTTTTTTTTTATAAATTAATAGAATTTATACTGTAAAAAATTTATATTATAAATAAATCTAAAATATTGGAAATAAATGTTTTAAGTTTTTCTAGTCATCACAGTACACTATAGTAGCATTTTAATAAAATTTTAGCTTTAAATTTTATAAGAATTATTTAGATTAATCTTATTTTATATATTTATTTTGATCTAAACATTCTAAATTAATTTTACCCATTTATTTACTTATTGATCTAATGTATTTTTTATCTTATTCTTATTTTATTGAAAAAAAATTTACATACGTAGTCTGTTTTTTTACTCATTTATTATTAGTTACATTATGAATTTTTATTTTAATCTAATTATTTATTTTAATCATATTTATTTAGTGATTTATTTGCTTATTAAATAAATATATAAAATGTCTTGTATTTATAAAACAACTTATTTGAATGTAACTTGTATTTAACTTGTATTAATCTAATATATATATTATATATATATATATATATATATATATCTAATATATATATATATATATATATATATATATATATATATATATATATATATATATATACACATACAGGAGCATCTCAAAAAAATTTGATATCATGAAAAAGTTTTTTTTTTTTTCAAAAATTTTAACTTTCATACATTCTAGATTCATTACATGTAAAGTAAAACCTTTCAAAAGTTTTTTTTTTTGTTTTAATTTTGACGATAAGAGCTTACAACTCATGAAAGTCAATGAACATTTGAAATGTTTTACTTGTAATATATCTAGAAAATATGAAAGTTTATATATATATATATAAAATTTTATAAAATTTTATTTTTTAATACTGTTTTTCTTTTAACTTTTCTATGGACCCCCTAGTGCTTACATTCCTTCAGTTTGAAAAACCCTGTATTATACCTCATTGGATGTCATACTGAGACAATTTTTGGCAGGATTTTGTTAACTGAATCTCTGTTCTTGTCTCTCCTCTGCAGGACGCAATGCAGTATGCTTCAGAGTCAAAGGACACAGAGCTGGCTGAGGAGCTGCTGCAGTGGTTCTTGCAGGAAGACAAGAAAGAGTGTTTTGCTGCCTGCCTGTTCACCTGCTACGACCTGCTGAGGCCCGACGTGGTGCTGGAGACCGCGTGGAGGCACAACCTCATGGACTTCTCCATGCCCTACTTCATCCAGGTCATGAGGGAATACCTCAGCAAGGTGAGCCTCCATCCAGAGCATCTTCTGGGTCTGACGGTGGACACAGTTTGGGATGGTAAATGCTTTAAGCCCAAAACACACTGCACGATTTTAGCAATCTTATAAAATGTGCGACATGGATCTTATAAACCTGGCTACGACGTGTGTGTGTAGACTGTACGATGAGGACACCTATAGACTCTTACGCTACGATGCATGTTACTACAGAAGAAAAAACACCATCAACATGCGCTAGTGGTAAACAAAGAGCATGATAAATCACACTTTAGCAGTTGTAGTTTTTATGGAAGAGGGGGGGTTAAGAGCTAGAGGTAAGCAGTTTCATGTTTTATTGCGATGTCGCGTTGATTTCATGTCGCATTTTTATTGGTTGTTCAGAAATGTGGATCGTACCAGCAAGCACACTATGCTATGATCACGCTGTATCGTAGGCCATCTTTGATCGCAAGACCGTGACAACGGCCGTCTTTGAACCTCTCTCACTGTACGAAATAAGAGCTGGGATCAAAGAAATCACCACAGTTGTTTCACGAAGTCAATCTTTCGTCTGGGACAGCTGAAAATCGTGCAGTGTGTTTCGGGTTATAGGGCCTGTTTACACCTGGTCATTTCATGCATTTTTGCTGATCGGATATCTATCTGACTTGTTAAAATGTTTCCATTTACACTTGGCCACATACATGTGTCGTTGCAAAATTGATATAAATCCGATCTTCAGTTCCCGCGCTATATTTAAATTTAACGGAGTTCACGTCAACGGAATCAAAAGATAAGTGCTGCATTTGATTAATTATCAGCTAATTTCAAGATCAAAGCCCGCAATAGGAGAGCGCGCGGCATCAGCACTGGAAAGATAGGTTAGTCACACTAATTTTAATGAAGATGATTGTGTTGAGCATCTGCATCTTACTTTGTTTTATTCGCATCAGTTTGCGCGTCGGCTTGCTGAAGAGATGCTCAGCTGCTCATCCGCGTCAGTGCGTGTTGCATTAACCTTGTCATATCTGACTATAATGTCATATAGCCTATAACACGCTCTCACGCGTTTATTATTTCAATGTTTTGGGTAAAAATATTGAGTAAAATTGGTATATGTGGTTTCAACAACCAGATGCATTTACACTTGTCCAGTTTCGTCTGGATTGCGTCCCAGACCACCTCCTGAAGTGGTTTGAGCGATCGGATTTATATCGGTCTCGATTGCATTTTGGAGGGCATTTACACCTGGTCTTTTCCCGATCGGATAGCTATCTGATCAGAAAAAATGCATGAAGTGACCAGGTGTGAACAGGCCCTTAGATCTTTCCCTGGAGGACCAATGTGCCGCAGAGTTTAGCTCCAACCTGTGGTTTTCTAATGATCCTGAAGACATTGATTAGCAAGCTCAGGTGTGTTTGATTAGGGTTACAGCTAAACTCAGTGGATCTCGTGGGCCAGATTTGAGGATCCCGGCTTTAGATTAAGCCTTTTCTCAGTGGAAATGCTTTAGGTCTATTCCAAAACCTAGTGTATAAATGCAGCGGTTGCTTTCTGATAGATTCGACTTGCAATTGATTCCGATAAAGTTTGAAGTTAACGTGTTGCTAAGCTAATAATGCAGTATTCTAATAAACAAAAATACATAGCACCCTACTTGTTTGCTAAAACAGTCCATTGCTATTTTTTTTTTATTAATAACTTTTGGTAAAAATATTTCTCTGGCCATTAATTATTTTATTTTATGATTGATAATGATGATTGTATTTATTTTCTTGAAATGAATCAAAAGTAAAACACATAAAGCTAAAATCATTAATTTTAAATGACACATGTAGTCATAACAAATGTATAAGTAGGAGAGCTGAGCAGGTGCAACTACATATTCAATATCAGCAGATAGATTAAAATTCATGTAACAATATCACTTTCAGAAGTTTGGTAAAATGTTTTTGAAGGATGTCTCTAATGCTCCTTAAGGCTGCATTTGTTTGATCAAAAATACAGTAAAACCTTAACATCGTGAATATTATTGTTCAAATACATTTTTTTTTATTTTTAAATTTTATTTTAGTTTATCCCTGTGATGACAGAGCTAGATTTTAGCAGCCATTATGCCTGTTTTAATTGTCATAATAGATTTTTAATATGCTTATTTAATGCTCAAGAAACATTTAATTTTCAGTATTCTTTGAATAGAAAGTTCAAATGAACAGCATTTATATGAAATATGTATGATATATATATATGATATTTTGTAACATTATAAAAGCTTAACTATCGCATTTGATCAATTTAATATATCCTTGCTGAATAAAAGAAATATTTTTTTTTTTAAATCTTATTGATTCTTATCTTAATCTTACTCATCCATATTATGATGACTTGCTAGGTACCTTCTTTCCATATTTGTATAATTTGGATTTTTTTTTTTTCTACATGCTACCACATGTTGAGTTTTATAGTTTCGTTTCCTCTTTTATTCATGAACATGTTCAGACCAGACATTTAATCATGAGGAATATTTCATCACCTTAACCAGACTTTTAGTTTAGATTTATAGTCACACTAGGTCATATTGATTCATTTGAACATCTAGTGAAAAACAAATGCTAGTGGAGTAACAGAGGACATTTGATTTGTATCTCTCCCCCTGTGTGAATTTCTTTGAAGACTTCTGGTGATTGCTGCTTTTGTTCTCTACCTGCTTTTTGCAATGCTGGACTGTTAAGTTTGCTTTTTCTTAAGCTGCCACTCTTAAATTCCCTTTCAGGTTGATGCGATTAAGGAAAAGGTGAAGGTTCACTCTTATTCCATCTTTAACCCTTGTAGTTTGGAAGACTGAAACTTTGAAGAATCTGCATGAGTTCTTCCCTCCCATGTCACTCTGCTGCTTTTAAATACACACCTTAACTAGACTTTCCTTGAGTTTCTTCTAGATTACTGACCATCCGTTTGCCAGAATCTGTGGTAGTCCGCTTCAGAAAGCTGGAATTAGCTGATGAATGCCATGAAACTGTAATTGCATTGATTGCCAACTAGACGATTTGAAATAATGAATTGGTAAAGGTCATCAGCTAATTCTGTTGTAGACTGATTTAGGTAATTAGGTTCAAAATGAGATGACGGCAAAATGAAGTGACCACATTTTCATAGTTAATACTAGCATTAAACTAAGAGTTGCATGGTTGCTCGATCTGTTTTCAAGCTGCAATCTAGCGACAGCTATGAGAAAGTGTGGTCCTTCACAAAACTAAAACCATTGTATGCTGGAGATACTTTACAAGCATGTGTTTTACCGTGTTAGTAGCACCCTTGAAAGGTCAGGGATCGTGGCTGTTGGCTTTGCCTGCCTCTGGAAGCCGTGAATGGCTGTTTAAACCATCTCTCACCCCGTCACACATTCACTCTTACTCTGCCTTTCTCTCCTGCACTCTTTTTAACATGGGAATAACAGACTACACCTGCGGCATGATTTCTTCCTCTCAACGAAACTTCGACCTGCCGATCTCTTTAAGCCTGCTCAACAACATAATACTTGAACGTTTAAAAGTTGACATCAGCTCTATGTAGAGAACTGAACCCAAATACAACATTTAAAGGGAAAGTTCAAACAAAAATTACAATTCCTTAATCATTTATTTACCCTCATGATGTCCCAAACCTGTATGACTGACTGACTTCTGTGAAACACAAATGGAGAAATTCTGAAGAATGTCAAAGGTGCTCTTTTCCATAGATTGAAAACGACAAGACGTATGGTGTCAAGCTCCAAAAATGACCATAAAAAGTTATCATAGAAGACTTGAAAGTCACTTTTATGGGACTTTTAGACATCTTCGGAGATCAACAACTCTGGTCCCCATTCACTTTCATTATATGAGAAAGAAGAGTTTGAATATTGTTCAAAATGTCTACTTTTGTGTTCCACTGAAGTAAAAAAAAAAAAAAAAAAAAGTAGATTTGCAATGACATGAGGGTGAGTAATTGATGACAGAATTGTACTTTTTAGGTGAATTATTGCTTTCAATCATAATTCAAATCATTCAAGGATGGGTAAGATACCCAGAACAGTCTAACATTTGTAACTTGGCTTTTACTTGCTTATTGGTCATGTATATCATATTATGGTTTTGGTTGTTTTATGGTGGTAAGGCACCTATAGGTCTTTTGTAAGTTTCGGTTTCTGTTATTCGCACAATGACTTCCTTTTTCTCGCAGGGACATCTTTCACAGAACCTGTCCAATGAGCAGCGTCCTCTGACTTTAAATATACACACGGCATTTCTTAGCTCATCAAGTAAGACCATTAGTTCACATTTACAGTTTCCAGTCAAATCAATAGGAAACTTCATGTGTGGAAAATGTTTACTCATCAGATTGTGCGTGTGAATTCACCACATTGACCAACAGAGAGCTGCTTGGTCTGAACGTGACTCCTGTGTGAGCTGTGCTTTATACATGGCTACACTATTGACAATAGACTTTTTTTTCCCCTGCAATATTTTCCTAATGTGATCGTACCTGAAGAGGGTTCTGTTTTCTACATATGCATTGTTAATTCACAGGATACTGACTGACTGTATGGGGGACCATCCTTTGCTAGTACCAAGTCTTTGTTATCGATTAATTTGACAAAGCCATAGTGACCATGATTACATGTGAAATGCATAGACCAGTAGTATAATAGGATGCTTATTTCAATGGGAAGTGTTTGTCGTTGGGTATTGAGTGCCTTGGCAAGAAGCTTGTGCCCCGAGACCTGCTTTGAAAGCATTTGCACCTTGTATTAAGCTCGGCTTTATGCATCTCCCATGAATGGTCCCATCCATCAGTCATTTCCCCCTTTCTTCAGAGTATTTATCTCTCCTCATTGTTCCTCTCTTGTCCTTCTTTCTCGCTCTCCTTCATTCAGGTTGACAAGTTGGATGCTTCAGAGTCTTTGAGGAAAGAGGAAGAACAGCTCACAGAGGCACAACCCATTGTCTATGGTAGGAACAAGAAAAAAAAAAAAACTTTTTATAACTCCATTACAAATTATTGGTCAAGCAGTATGGTATTTATATGGCTAATACAGATATCTAGAAGCCACTTATTTGTTTTAATAATATATTAGATTTTATTTTAGGTTTTATTTAAAATAATTATTGTTTTAACAGTATTTTTTCTCTTTTGTTTTGTTTTTGTTATTTTTTGTTTTGTTTGTTTGGTTTAATACTAGCAGGCATGAATGAGATTTATATTTAATTCACATATATAATTATTTGTAATATTTTCACTAAAATTTTTGCCTTAACCTCAAAAATACCTAATGTGCCACAATATATTAGCTTATCATGCTACATGTTTTGTACATTTATATAGATATTTTTTTTGTTTAACATTAGGAAGTAGCAAAATATAAGAGTTTAATTTATATTTAATTTGCACATATAAAAATATTTGCAGTAACTTTAAAATACATAATATGCCAAAATATAAATTCTTAATTTCACATTTATTTTAAGTTATTATTTTTGTGTGTGTGTGTTTTGGTTAGTTTTTTTTTTTTTTTTTTTTTTTTTTTTTTATGCTAGCAAGCATGTATATTTAATTCACATGTATAATTTATGTAATTTCCACTCATAAAATATTTGCAGTAACTTCAAAATACCAGATATTGGCTTATCACATTAATTTATTATTATTATTATTTTTTTTTAATACAAGTATGAATGGAATTGATAATAACATAATATACATATATAATTTATGTAATATTTTCACTTAGAAATATGTGCAGTAACCTTTTTGGTATTTTGTTTGTTTTTTTGTTTAATGCTAGCAGGTATCAATGAAATTGATATTTGATTATATTATATACATATGCAATTAATGTAATATTTTCACTCAAAAATATTTCAAGTAACCTCAAAATACCCAATATGTTGGTCTGTCAGCATAACAAATGCAGAGTAGTCTGGTGTAAATTAATTTACAGTTGCATACTGAACCCATTAAATGAGACGAGCAGCCAGTGGTAGGTAGTTTTTGTATTAATGCTCCTGTGTTTGATCATTTTTCCCAGGCACACCCCAGCTGATGCTCACTGCAGGCCCCAACGTCGCAGTTCCCCCACAGCAGCCTTACGGCTACGGTTACCCCACGGCGACTGGCTATGGCCAACCCGCACAGCCAGGCTTCGGCTACGGCATGTAAAGCCCTCCTGCCCACAGCTGTCCATCCATCGCTCCTTAAGTTCCTTACTAGCTTATTGTGGTCTACTCACAAGGTTATATAAAGTAAAAAAAAAGAAAAAAAAAAAGTTTTAAATTATTTTCCTTAAAATGCAATGAAGGACTTCATTTTTATTTGTGTTGTCAAAGAAAATAATCGGACCACATTTTTTGTTATTCCACATTCCATATTTAATGCTACTTATATCACTAGTTTTTCTTTCTATTTTTTTTTTTTTTTTTTTTGTGAGCTGTTTTTTTTTAAGGGGGCATGGGTTGTGTCTGTAAGCGGAGTGTCGAGAAGAGCAAATAACCTTAAAATACGTCGTGAAGCATCTGATTTGCACTCTGCCGTGAGAGGAAACTAATGTAGAATCTCTTAATTTTGATGTATTGTATGTGAAGAGCTTACACTGTCAGTCTGTTTAATGCATTTCATTATTGTATATTCTGAAAAAGGTTAAACGATATTTGAACATGAACGTATGCATCCATGGGTACATTAAGCTAACACTAAGTAATAATCTGATATTCTACACAAATATGTAGCTGTATGGAGATTTTAAGCGCATACAGACATGAATATAGTAAATGATTTTAATCCCTTAGCCTAAACAGGTTTCCCCGATCGACCTCGTAGTTGTTAACATCTCATTCACTCCATGTGTAACAGGTGACCTTTCCTTGTATTGAATACAGTGCTCTTTCTTGTGTGAATCCATTTCCATAAATGAGCAAGGGATACATTGATTCTTCTGGCTTCTGTGTTTACTCATCCGAGTCTTTGTATTGAGGTTTGTGTGTGCCAGGTGTCGTGCTGTTCGAGCTCACTATTCAGAGTGTACAGAAGAATGAATACGCAAATGGATGCCAATGCTTTGTCCACCTGTAAGGTTTGTGTGCGATCTGCAGATTCAGGAAACCGGGGAATAAATTCACAGGATTGTGATGATTTTGGTGGCTTGATTGTAAATTGGCAAAGATTAAAATGAAACTCATCTATTCTCCATCATATAGCTTGCCACTTTATTTTTCTACAAATCACAGACACAGCAGCCATTATAGGTGCACGTGGTTGTTTTTTTCCCTTTTTTTCAGTTTTTCTAGTGGACATGACCGTCATATTGTAAGGAAATGAAAACATATTTTGTGTAGCTAGCCATAATTTATTATATTACACAAAAAGGAAAAATCTGCAGATCATATGATCCCCACGAGGCGCAACAAGTCGACATTTATTGAGCTACTGATGTAATGTAAAATATTTTACACAAATTTAACACATTTTGTATACATAGTCACACGGGAAAGGTTATTCGATAGTACACTAGAAAATCTCTGAGAGGTCAGATATTCTGATCCCGGATGCGCATGTAATAGAATAAAAGACCACGTGGTCTTCTTGGTCATCTTAAAATAGCCTTTCTATTTTTGTCATCGACAGAGCCCCCGAGCCATACGGCGAAGCTGCTGTGCGATATACTAAATTAAAATTAACAAACTTTCTATAATATTGAGAGCGTGGTGAAAATGTTTTCAGCCAAACTAAAGCGTTGTGATGAAATCGACTCGACAGATGCCAGCCAGTGGGCAGTCGGTCTCTCTCTGGGACTTTTATTTTGAAAGCACTGCACCGTTCTCCAGCTAAACGTGAGTCATTTCCTGTGGCTGTTGTCGCTTATTGCTGCTGTCAGGACGGAAGAGTGGTTGCAGGTATGACGGTGTCCCTTCACTTTACATTACCTCTGTTGTGACTCTTTTCTCTCTTTTTAGCCTAAAAGTATGTGACCGTCACTGTGTAATCGACTCTGGGTCTGAAATCCAGTGTAAACAGCGATAGGGGACACGAAGCTAACATAGACCGCTAATTCTTGCCGGTTCATCACCCACATGGACTGTTTGAAATAAATGTAACCTGTAAATGGAATCTGGAAATGGTATTTTGTTTATTTAAAATAGCTGGTTATTACCCAACAGGTGTTAAAAATAATCATATACTATAACCCCATTTAATCAGTTGGTTAATGTTCTGCTATGAAGTTATAGCTTAGTTGGGTTAGCTTAAGTGCTAGTTAAAGGTCCTAGTTCAACCTATACAGGTGACCAGAGTCCTGCGATCGAAATAAATGAATGTATTTGTACTAGAATACATCATAAATCCTTCTTTTTGTCAGTTTTATTGATTGCAATAGTTTTTGTGATAATCACATTTTTTTGTTATTTATTTTTTAATCAACATTTATTCCCTATAGATTAACTACTGATGCACTCAAGGTTTTCCTGAGAGTACAAACCACCATCAGCACTTCCAAAGTTTGATTTGAGATGTGTGTCTGCCTTCGGCAAACTTACCAAGACCTCAGTGAGTCATGTTTTAGCGGATGTCGTTACAAAGTTTGTTTTCTGTGTGCAGGTGTCTGTAAACAGTAGTGGGAGATGGCTGCAAATGGAGCAGAATGTGAACAGCCACAGAAAAGACTAAGCCCTAAAGACAAGCAGAATGGCAGTTCTACAGGTTGGTTAAGCTGATAGAAAGCTGATTTAATCAATTACCTGCTGGCAGCCTCAGTGTAACCCTCAGCTGAGCTGATCAAGGGTCAGGACCAGAGATAAAACGTCCCGTGGAGATAAACGGACCTGCCCTAGTCACTGATAGATTGATCTATCATCACTGATCTTAAAGAAATAGTTCACCCTAAAATGAAATTTTTGCTGAAAATGTACTCACCCTCGGGCCAATTTAGCATCACTTGCTCACCAATGGATGCCTTGCATTTTTTTTTTTTTAATATAATTGAATCTTATTTCAAAAGCTTGTGTATTGTACCCACAGATTCATCTCTGAGAGAGAGAAAGCAGCTGGACAGGGAAGAGCGTCTCTCTTTAGTGCTGTGGAAGAGGCCTTTTACCACACTACAGTATTTCTGCATAGAAACCCTCATTACCCTGAAAGAATGGACGTGGAAGTAAGAAATTTATATATGGTTTATGGGAAGTTTAACCAAATTATTTGTCATTGTATCTGTCATTGTGTGGTGAAGTTGATTTCCTATCAATGCTAAAAAAGTGAAATGGCACCGAGTGATATTTACAACATCATTCAGGGTCTTTCCTGAGGGAACTGAATGCATTTCAAAAGTTTGTCAGAAAGTCAGAAGTCAGAAAATAAAAGTATCCATTTCTTTACAATTTTGTGTGTGTGTATATATATATATATATATATATATGAAAAAAGTGAATCAGTTTCCATAAAAAATGAAGCAGCATAACTAAAAAAAAAAAAGTAAAATTACTGTTATTATTGTATTTCTGATCAAATAAATACAGACTTGATGAGCACAAGACTTCTAAATAAAAAAATAAAAATCTTTTGACTCCAAACTTTTGAACTGTAGGGCTAGTTGGGATAATTTGAATTCATTTATAGTCATATTTATAATCAGATCCACCTTTTAGTAATGGAGTCAAACCTACTTTTAATAGTACAGATCAGTATAAAGTGGCTATTTATTTATTTTGCAGGCTTTGGCAGAGAAGAGGTGTGGTATTTTTGACTGTAGTCCTTTTTTCACTTTTCTCAATGGCTTACTCAATAGAAGGAGCACATCAAGAGGTGAGCTCAGGGGCTTCTGCAGCATTTTTATTGTAGCCAGAATTGTTGTATTGTTAATGTCATTGAGTTATTGTAATATTTCTTTAAGATCAGTTTCTTGTTAAAGCTTCTATAAGGTAGTCATTTAGAGAATGTATTACTCTGAAGCGTCTGGATTCTTTATGAACTTAGTGTTTGTGTTGTTTGTAGTATGTACAGTACCTGGAGAAGAAGTTCCTGTGGTGTGCCTACTGGGTAGGCCTGGGTATTTTGTCTTCAGTCGGTCTTGGCACTGGACTGCACACTTTCCTTCTGTACCTGGTAAGAATTATTAAAGTGGACCTATGTATGTATGTATGTAAATACATACATTTATATGACCTTAATGGTTACAAACATGGTCTGAAACACATCTCATGGGCTCTTTACATTCGGTACAGTCAGGTATTCCCCTAAATTAACTGTCAGGGGCCAAGTGGGACCCTCTGTCAAAAGGGAAGTGTATGTGTGCTCGATGTTCCTCTGAAGTATATTAATAGTGTGACAGTGAGAGCATGTGCTCCTCTGCTTCTCTACAGCAGACCTCGTCATCACAACCTTTCACCAGTTTCAGACTGAACTGCGAGACCGTGGTCAGTGTGTCCACTTCCACTGGCTGTGGTGAAAGTCACACCCCTTCTTTGTCACCAGAGAACTCTAGTACTTTGTGCTCAGTTTGTTTTGCATTGTGAAAGAATGGGATGTGAAAGTGCACCACCAGACCCTTGTACAAAGATGAACATTTTTCCACACGTCAAACTCTTTTTGAATTTGTAAAGGACAACAACTATAGAGAAAAAAAAGCGCACATAAAATAATTATATTTATATTTTTTTTTTTTTTAGGGCAGTCAGTCATAATAATAAAGACTTCTTTTTAGGTTTATACACCTGTCTTTGGGAAGAAAAAAAATACACTTAATATAGTTTTTTATATAATTTACCTTAATATTATAATTTTTTCCCTTGGAGTTGGTAAAATTAATTTATTAATTGTTATAAATTATTAAAATTTAAAATAACAGATTTCTATTTAAATTTTCTTTAAAATGTAATTTATTCCTGAGATGCAAAGCTGAATTTTCAGCATTATTACTCCAGTCTTCAGTGTCACATGATCTTTCAGAAATCATTGTAATTGGCTGATTTACTGCACAATAAAAAATTTCATATTATTAATGTTAAAAAAAACTTTTTTTCAGGATTCTTAATTAAGAGAAAGTTCAACAGAACAGTGTTTAATTGAAATACATTTCTGTAACATTATATATTCCTGTTACTTTTGATCACTTTAATGCATACTTTCTGCTGAATAAAAACATAATTGTTGGTGGGTCTTTGGCACCAAAAGCCCTGTTTTAAGGAAACCAGCCTGTCAAAACGAGCAGGTTCTCATCATCTGCATCTAATGATTGAGTTTGGGAAGTGGCTTGTGTCAGGTTTCAGTGCCTGGGAAATAAACTCAATTGCAATGAGTAACCAGATAAAACAGTCGCTGTATCAGGCTCTTTGCTGTGACACCGTCATGAGCTCATTCCTCTGAAAATGACAAAAAAATAGTCCTGGCTCTGGCTGACATCACCTCTGCTTGTAAAGATCCTAACAGTCAGCAGAGTAACATAAGACTAACATCAATATTTACACTAAACAGGCTTTTTAGTGCAGGTTTTGGATATCTTGTTGCTTTATGGTCATCATAAAGCAACGTTTGAAGTGGGAAAATAAAGGTTTCTGTATCACTTGTTGCATCTGTATGGTATTTTCTGATGGATTAAGGTTGATTTGGATGGATCTGTCCACTAAATGGTACCACTTGAGTCATTCTTGCCTCCTTCGTCTATGCAAGGTTAATCAGAGGTTAAAAATGCTAGACATGGTATATTGTCCAGTCTCCTCTCCCACGTATCATCTCCCACGGACCGACCGACTGTGGGAATGAATGACATCAATGTCTGTTTTCACTTAGCAAATTAATTGTCATTCAGTAGGTGTTGCGGTTTTTCCATCACGCTGCATTGATGTCACAAGTTTTTTGCTGTTGCATTTGAACCACAAGTGCTTTTGAGGTAGTTCTAAGTACTTGGTCAACGAACAGTTGTTTATTTTAATAGTGAGGTACTAGTCTTAGAAATGTATCAAGCTGTGCACGTGAAAGCGCTCCTGGAAAAGAAATGTTCATGCTCGCGTGAAGTATTATTTCAGTCTGTAAACATGTGATTGCATCATTCCCTCCAGGGTCCACATATAGCTTCTGTCACCTTGGCTGCATATGAATGTGGTTCTGTGAATTTCCCTGAGCCGCCCTACCCAGCCCAGATAGTGTGTCCGGAGGAGGAGGTCCTGCTGGAGAGCATCTCATTATGGACCATCATGTCGAAGGTTCGCCTGGAGGCCTGCATGTGGGTGAGTGTTTCCACAGCGCAGTCTTTCTTCATCAAGTACTAAAGCTGCACACTTAAGGCACTCTTGAAAGTCAAAACTCTTGCCAAGTGTAAAAAGCAGTCACACTAAATTTTGTGGACTTATTTTAAACCCTGTAACAAGTATGATGTCAGCACCTCTGTTTAAAAAATAAAAATGTTTATTGAATTGATAACAGATTATGCCCATAAAGTGCTTCTAAAAAGTATATTTATTTATATATATATATATATATTACAATGTATAGCAGAATATATAAAAAAAGTAACACAATGTTTAGAATTAGTAAGGATATTTAATTATTTTAATATGTTGAAATGTAAATATATTTTATATTTAAATGTATATATTACAATAATTTATAATATTTTGTAAATGTGTATTTTTATATTATAAAAATGTATATTATAAGTTATTATATTTGTAATATAAATATAATTATAGTAAGACTTTGTGTATATAATTTTTTAACAATGTACATATATATATATATATATATATATATATATATATATATATATATATATATATATATATATATATATATATATATATATATATTATAAATTACTAATTTACATTACAAGGGTATAATATTAATAATTTGGGATATTCATAATAAATATTGTATTTATAATATGCTTGAATTAATAATGAATTATATTCTTATTCTCACAATTTTAGATTTTTTTAATTCTTATTTAATTATTAAATAATTTAAACACTTGCTTACAATGCTTTGCATCAGCTTTTTAATTTACGTTTGCATTATTTAAAACTGCTGTTTATGCAAATCCTTTGCGTTTGATTATCAGAAGTCAATCTCACGTTTTGATCCTTTTTGACATCTTTTGCCATATAAATTCATATCTCAAGCTTGAACTATGATAAGCTGTGAAAGTCTATTGCATGTCTGCCTATATTCTCAAAAAGCTTTATGATGAATCACATGTTGTCCCCATTAGGCTCATCATTTGTGACTGTGTTTGCAGGGTGCGGGCACAGCTATTGGAGAGCTGCCTCCTTACTTCATGGCACGGGCGGCACGGCTGTCTGGAGCAGATCCTGATGATGAAGACTATGAGGAATTTGAGGAGATGCTGGAGCAGGCACAGAGCGCACAGGTCAGGATTTCATCTCATACTGGACCCGCATGTCTGAACCTTCACCTTCACACAGGCAGCAGTTCCTTTTGATCATCGTTAGGAGCTCCGGTAGATGTTCAAAGCTTAACCAACCATTTCCTTCCAGTGCTCATGCCTTTATGAAGCCGACAGTGATGCCCCCCATGATGCAGCTGATACTGTATCCTGTTAGTGGCAGGTGTCCCAGTGTCTTATTCCCATGAGCCCTAACTATTGTGGTTCACTTATGGGTCACATGATTTCTTGGAAGGGCTCTCCCCTGACTTCCAGTAAAGCCTTTGATCGGCGGGTGACTCAGAAGTAGAGCTTCTCTTTAATCACAACCTCTCAGTGTCTAAGTGGACCCCACATGGTCTGCCTTCACACAAAGATTTTTAATTGGAGCGCTCTAATATGGTGCATTGGTACTCCAGAGTTTAGTGATTAATCAGCAAAATGGCACGCTTTTTATTTATTTTGCATAATTATATATATTTTTTATAATATTGTTTTTTATTTCTTTGTAATTTTGCTTTTTATAGAGTTACTGAAAGTTTACTTCATAAATTATTCTAAAACAACATACACTGAATAAAATGTATTTATATATATATATATATATATTATAATAAAATACAAATAGTTCCTAATTATTTAATATTTTTTGTTATGATTTTAGATTTTAAAGAAACTGTTTCAAATAATATAGTCAATTTTATATAGCAGTAATAAAAAGTCATGTAGATTGGTGAATCCTAAGATCAGTTGTCTATTTTTTTTTTTTAACCTAAATTGTCAAATTTCTTACAGGATTTTGCAACAAGAGCCAAGCTTGCAGTGCAAAACATGGTGCAGAAAGTGGGATTTTTTGGAATTCTAGCTTGTGCCTCCGTAAGTAACTTTCTTAAACATTTTTTTCTTTTTTATCCCACATTTGTTTTTGTTTTCTTTTCACTATTCTGAGATATTAGCGCAGAATTGTGAGATATTCAAGACTATCAACTAAGAAATAAACTTTCAGTTCTGAGAAGAAAAGTCTGAATTGACCTATCGGTAAGCCCTGCCCCCCTTAGTTACTGTTGCTCCCTCGGACAAACAGACGGAGTTGCTCACAGTCTCACAATAATGACAGCTGTCAGTGAAAACCTTGTCCCATAATGTTTTTGAACAATTTCGGACACAGAAGGGGCCACCATTCAAGTGGGAATTAAATATGCCATGGAGGGATATATAAAATATTTTAAAATAAATACAGTGGGTTATTCAAAGCAAGGGTTTACAGATCACAGTGCAAGTGGGAGAAGCCTCATATTACGGTCGTCACGATTGTAGAATCAACACTGTTCGTGTATCGCAGGGTACGATTAAATTAATGTTCATTTAATCAGTTTAATATGGAGAGGCACTGAATGTAAACCTTCATTATGTGTACTGACTTACACTGTACATGATGTGATAACAGTTCACTATTTAGGTTTGTAATAGCATTGACTCACTAAGTTTAATGTTAGTTTTAGCCAGAGATACCTTGCTGTTCTGCTTGAGCAGATGAAATGTATAACTTAATGAGAGTGTGACAACCAGAAAATGAAAATTTTTGTTTTGTTTGGGTTTAGGAAATGTAATAAAATAAATTCCATTGCCTATCCTCTCAGGATAACTGGAATCAGTGTTACAAGTACCCCAGGCACATCGATTTTCCATTTTTGTAGCATAAACACCATCAAACCGTTGAGCGCTTCGGATCTTCCAATTTTTCTTTATGGCGCTGAAACCTAAAGATGACTGAGTTCCGCTCCCTGTGCAACTGATACTCGACTGCCATTGGCTCATCTGTGTTCGAGGGGAGGGGCTTACCGATAGGTCAATTGTGAGATATAATCTTGCAATTAACTTTATTTGGTGTGGAAACAAACAAAAAATAATAGCGAGATTCAAACCCAGAATTCAGAGAAGAAAAGCCAGAATTGCAAAATGTAAACTCAGAATTGAGAAAGTCAGAAAAGTGAGAAGTAACAATTTTTTTTTTTTAATAAAATGTCTTTATTTTTGCCTATTTCATAATTACAGATTTCAAATGTAAATGGTTTACAGTAACACATCCAATGTGAATAAGCAGTTAATGTTCTGTGTTCACTGGGTTTAATGTAATACTTGAATACTTGAGTTTCACATTGATTTTCCAGTATATTATCTTTGTTTACCAATGCTTACAATGTTTCTCAGATCCCAAATCCATTGTTTGACCTGGCTGGAATCACCTGTGGTCATTTCCTGATTCCATTCTGGACCTTCTTTGGAGCGACTCTCATCGGAAAGGCCATTATTAAGATGCACATTCAGGTATGAAAACAAATGTTACATATTTATTAAACACTTTTGCTTTATGCTTTTCATAAAGTCATAAAATAGACAGTGAGTCAGTTGACTGGTGCCACTAGATCATCAAAGACACCTTTGCATGTAGCTCCTCTGTGTTTTAAATGTTGACGAAGCAGATTCTAGACAGCGGTGCATTTGATGTCTTCAGGTCTGCTTATTTCATCCAAATGATTGAATCATGAGCATGAGCGAGTCTGTGATCTCACCGGGTGTCACGTGTCTCATCACAGCGTTATTGTCTCACTGTCTCCTAAAGACAGAAAACATAAGATCTGCCGCATGCAGCCGCCGCCTTGAGGAACGTGCTGCTGATTCATTGTCTGACAATGTTTATCTACTTTTTGCTTCTCTCAGAAACTATTTGTTATCATAACATTCAGCAAGCACATAGTGGAGCAGATGGTGTCTCTGATCGGGTGAGTAACGACACCAGCGTGAGATTACCTGTGTAAACAACAGTAAACATTATTACACATAAACAACAGCTACATGAATCAAGAATGCATGAAATTATAGCAGTTGTGCACATTCTGAAGATGGATTTGTTTGCTTTTGGCTTTATGACTGGTAATTCAAAGTGTTTTTGTATTATTAATCAATTTTGCACAATGAATAAAAAAATTGCAAGAAAGATATATATACATATTAATGTTAAAAAGTTTTTTTTTTAAGGAATTTAATTAGTGCTGTCAAATGATTAATCGCGATTAATTACATCCAAAAAATAGTGTGTGATATGTAGATTTATTATGTATATATAAATACACACAAATGCATGTAAATATTTAAGGAAAATGTTGTTTATGTATTTAATATAATTATTTATGATATAATTTATATGAATATAAATATATACATGTAAATATTTTCAAAATAAATACTATATAATATAATAAATATAATATATATAATATAATATAATAAATATACACAGTACACACATTATGTAAACAAAAACGTTTTATTTTGGATGCAATTAATTGTGATTCATCGTTTGACATGATGCATTACATTGAAAAAAAAAATGACAGTAAACATGTTATAAAAATATTTTTATCAAAGAATCTTGAAAAAAAATTTATGTAATATGTATTTTTCTTTTCATTGATAATAAGAAATGCACCAAATCAGCATATTAGAATAATTAGAAGAATCATGTGACACTGAAGACTGGAGTAATAATGCTGGAAATTCAGCTTTGCCTCACTGAAATAAATTTATTTTTAAAATGTATTCAAATATAAAACAGCTTTTTAAAATTGTAATAATATTTCAGAATATTACTGCATTTTTAATATCTAATAAATCCAGCCTTGGTGAGCAAAAGCTTTTTTTTTTTTTTTTTTTTTGTTTAAAACAAACAAACAAAAAAAAATCTTATGAATAGTGGTGTATAGATGGAAATAAAGATGAATTTCTATACCTATAAGAAAGAATTGTCATTGTGACATGTATATGCACAAAAGGAAATCAAAAAAAAGGATCTAGCAGGGTTCATTGAACTCTTTCATGAGCTGTGGCCAGATTTTTTTAATGCTTTCCTGCAAACCCCTTTCACAGTCTGATTCTTAGCATTGTTTAGTCTGAATCATCTATAGAGACGCATATAGTTTCTGTTCCTCTGTACTGCTCAATCCTTCCAGGTCACATTTCACCTAATAATCATAAAGAAAGAAGAAATGCTGTTTCGTGAATTGATCCTATTTTAAGACCATTACGATTTTCTTGTTTCTCTGTCTTGACATTGACATTTAAGTACATCAGAGCTCAAAGCTAAAGCCTTAGGTGAGGGAAGATGTGCTTAATTGCCATTAAAAAAAAAACCTGTAGTTGACTATTAAGATCTTTGTAATGCTTTTCAGTTGATTGTAGGTTGAAATGAGACCTTGAGATACACCAACACTACATTTGCATCACATACTAAAGCCACTTATTAGTAAGCATGAGAAAAATTCACCATTTATGGTGATGTCTGTGAGTTGCAGAGAGAATTGAGATGATGTAGCAGAGTGACTCAAAAGTAAAGATGTGGTCTCCATATTGGAATTCTACTATTCATCTCTGAATGAGGCCCGACAATTGTAGCTTTATAATCAAGCCACATTGAGAGCACTTCATAATTACCATTTGAGAATGCTGTCAGCATGTTTCATCACATAATTTGGGCGAGATCCTTTGAATTCGATGTGCCGCTCAAACTTGAGGTTGTTAATCATCAGCCTGTTGGAGTTTTCTTTTGGTGAGGTCATGTGACCAAGACCAGTAATGTTCAGACTTCATATTGTGGTTCCTTTCAGTAGTATTTCTGGGCTTTTTGATGCAATAAAGATATGAGAATTGCATCTGAAACTGAAGATATGTGGTGCAGAAGTATTATAATTGATCCTACATGATGGCCTGGTTTCACTGACATTCACACCCACCCAGAAATGGGCGGTTCTTTCTGCATGGCAGTGATGACACAATATTGAGTCACTTCCTCATTAATTGCTTTAGAGCAGTTCCTACAGAAGCCTGGCTGCTATAAGTGAGGGTTCAGAGAGCTTCTGTCACATTGTACTGGAGGCTTCGGGGAAGGAAGGCTGTGGTGGACTGCTGGCGGCTTCGGTTCCTGGTAAGGCTTTGCTAATCATATCTTTATTTTTTCGGACAGTTTTATCCCTGGAATCGGAGCATCTCTTCAGAAACCTTTTAGGGAGTACTTGGAGGCCCAGAGAGCCAAGCTTCATAACCCAGCGGGCGATGGAGCAGCAGCAGTAAGAATTAACAAATGCCCTCGCATTTCATTTATTTAATTGCATTTTTTATTAATGTGATATATATAAAAGTTTATTACTCTCATTCAGTTTAATTCTCACATTTTATTAATTTATTTAGAAACGTTTTACTTGAATCTAAAAATATTAAATGCTAATTTAATTTGGCCCAAAAATCGTAAGTAATTCTGACTGATATAATGATTAAATATTGTGATTAAAAAAAAATAATAATAAAAATATATATAAAAATCTTAAAATATATATATATATATATATATATATATATATATATATATATATATATATATATACACACACTAAAGTTATATTTTTTTTCTATTGGTGTTTTTTAATTCTAAAAATATAATCTTCATTAAGTAATGTTTAAGAATGAGAAATATAATAAAAATTGAAATATAGCCCAAAACCTTCATTTAGTAAATCTGATTTTTAAAAAATAATATTTCTTGAATTTCTTGATTATAAATGTATGAACATATGAAAGACAAATTTAATATGGCCCAAAAATCTGTAAGTAATTCTGTTTTTATTTTTTAAAAGATATTCCTTGATTCTTAAACAAATATGAAAGAAATTTAACGTGACCCAAAAGTTTTCACAGAGTCATTTTTATAATTATGAATTATTTATATATAATTTGTATTTTTTCTGCAGGGTGAAAGCTGGCTCTCGTGGGTTTTTGAGAAAGTGGTGCTGGTCATGGTGTGCTATTTTATTCTGTCCATCATTAACTCCATGGCACAGAGCTACGCCAAGCGTCTCCAGCAGAAGAAGTACTCAGAAGAGAAAACAAAATGACGGACTCGCAGAAAACCATCTCATGCTCCTGTTTTGGAACCTGAAATATTTAAGCTAAAACTGCTACATGAGCACTGATTTATGTGCGCTTCTGTATGTTAACGTTCATTAAGATCCCTTTAGTTATGTGGAGTCCCTCTTCATTTGTCCGTAGTGTGCTCAGCTATTTAAAATCAGATTTAACATTTACAGAACCAAGGCAGTCTAGCTAACAGGCTGTGTGGAGTCATATTTGTTGCAATGCCTTATGCAACATTTGGAGGTCATGCTTCCATTGAAGTGTATAAAGTTCTTAATCAATAGATTGATTTATTTAATTTCTAACATACAGGTATGGATGGGGAAGGTCTGTTTTGTGATTGGAATTTTCAGGGATAGTTTTTTTTTTAAATCGATATTGATGTCATTTTGTATTTCTTTAAATGTTTAAAGAGGATAGCAATATCAACTCAGATCATCGTGGGGTCATCTAAATAGTTTGCACATCTTGTAAAATAATGTTTCGACTATACGCACATGATGTTAATTCTCTGGTCTTAAACCAAAATGTCACAAACTAGTGGATGTAACTTTTAACCCAAGAAAATTAAGACATAATATTTGCATATGTTTGTGCATTTTGAACTAGAACTATAAGTTGATCCATACTTTCCTCTTATTTTGGGCTGAAGTATTTGTGTAGCTAATTATGATTTCCCTCAGAACTATTGTTACATAATTTGTTTGACATTAAATTCATTAATACATCTCTTGTGTTACATTTGCATTTTACGTAAAAAAAAAAAAAAAAAAAAAAAAAAAAACATGAACAATCGGTTATCTGGGTTCGGACCGATGGATAACAGAAGTTGGAGGATGCGGCCTAAAGAAAAGGTATGTGGAAGATATCTATCTATCTGTCTATTATCAGGCTTTATATTTTTCTGTCTAATCGCACGTATGTAGGCTATAAGAAGTGTTCTGTTTCAGTGTGTTGTGCTCATTCAGTCGTAAGTGTCCCATTCTGTCAGGTAGCTTATCAGACTGGTGTTGGCTGTAAGTCATATGGCAACATCAGTCTAATAGGCTGCCTGAAATTTTGGGCTTAGTCACCATCTGCATATTTTGAAGCTGAATTTTGTAATAGAAATGTTTACCTGAACTATTTAGGCTACTAACTAATGATTGTGTTCTGCAGTGCTCAATGGATCTGAATAGCTAATTATTTCATTAAGAAGGTCATATGTAAATATGTTTAGGCTAACTGAAACGTTTAGCTTTTCTTCTTTAACTCTTGATTTGTTTTCTAGGTCTATTAGTCTGTAATAGGTTTCTTCTGGTTGCCATTTTCTCATTAGATTCAGCTGTTTAAGCGAAAAAATGTTATCTATTAAGATGGGTTTCATTTATACAGAATAAAACTGTTTGCAGTTGGTCTATAAAATGCTGCTGTTCACAATAAACTCTGGTTTCCTTCTTGCATGTGTTTTGCCACGTTAAACTTGAAACATTTAGGCATAATTAGATTTAGTTTAAGAGAATATTTTGTATGGTAAAACTTCAGGCAGCAATGCATGCAGGGGCCATTAGTGAACAACACTTCTTCAGTGCAAACTCAATTGCGTCATTGTATCGAGGGGTTTTCTGAGGCTTTTAAACGCAGCTTTTGTTGTGGGTCGAAATTGTTGTAAGATGAATCATCCTTCATTTTCTAGCTGTACGTGCAGATTCCTTCAGGATTTTTCTGTATTTGAGTCCATCCGTCTTTAGAGAATGTTAGCTGAGCTGCGACAGTGTTTCCACCGTCCTTGTCTGTGATATGCACTTATGTTTAAGATTTAGTATTATAGTCATTTATATTTAATGTATTACACTTTTTATAATTTATATATTCAACCAATTCGGATTATATGAAATCATAAATATCAGAGAAAGAGGAAAAAGACCGACAAATTCACCAATATACAAAAAAAAAAAAAAAAATTTACTAAAAACTCGATTGCTAATTATAAGTCATCCGTTAAAACCCAATAAACCTCTTAAAGGGATAGTTCACCCACAAATTAAAATACTGTCATAATTACTCCTTCCAAACCCATAAGACCTTCGTTTATATTCATAACACAAATATTTTTGATGAAATCCGAGAGCTTTCTGACCCTGCATAGACAGCACAACCGAAACATTAAAGGCCCAGAAAGGTAGTAAGAACATTGTTAAAATAGTCCATGTAACATCTGTGGTTCAAACTTCATTTTATGAAGCTATGACAATACGTTTTGTACGCACATAAAAAACAATTTCTTCTTGTCCCTGTCAGTCTTCGACGCACGTTCATGGGAGTATTTGTTTTCTTTGCAAACAAAAAGTATTCTTGTAGCCTCATAAATTTAAGGTTAAACCAACAGTTAAGTATTGGTATAGGTAAAAACAAAAATGCAAAAAGAGTGATAACATGCATCCGTCTTTACCAAACCTAACATCTGCAGACATTTATATATAATTAATTCACAGTCCAGAGATTGTTTTGGTGGGGTCTTTGCTTACTTGAGATCTTTTCAATGATCTAATCAGGTGCATTTGTTTTTTCTTGGTATCTCTGATGATATGTCTTCACATTCAGTATTTGTCCTGCTGATGGTCATACAGTAAATATAGCGAATGTGCTGGAAAATTCAAATGACTGAAACAGATGAAAAGAAAAGGTGGAGAAGGGATGACGATAACTTTATACAGCGAGATTAGATGAACACACTTTTATTTCATTATCTTCAAATCATACAGAAAATATATATTTGCAGCTTTGAAAGACAAAAATAAATAATTGTATGCCAAATTGAAGAATTTAACTGCCCTATTTTAACAAATTTCTCCAGTTACAGGAAAGGCACATCATGAAATCAGTATTGTCACAATCTTTATGATGAGCTGTGTATGATCAGGTAAATCAGAGGTGTGTGTAGCTGCTAGAGCTGTAAAACTGTCCAGAAAATCCTCCTCAGAGATTCCAAACTTCGTATACTGATGAACATAGGCTCTACAGGGAAAAAAAATCAATAAAACAATACAAAATTTTGTCCAATATTTATGTTACTGTATTTCTTACCTTGATGCAAACATATTCCAAGCCTTCCTGACTATATCGTCCAGGGGTTTCAAAAGGGACTGGCTTTTCATATCCATTGAAGGCGACAGGAGAGGTCCATGTGCTGAAACTATTTTCTGTTATAATGCAGGATCCTTAAAACCATCTGTTCTTTGAAGTAATTTGCATGTTAGTTTTCTATACATTTTAAAAAATGTTAAAAAGTTGTTCCAATTGCAAGAACATGTTTTCCGATAAAAAGCCTGCTTGTACACTACTTCAGGTCTCTAGCGTGCCATATATATATTTTGTGGGTTTAAATAATAATAAAAAAGTCATTAACCTTTCAGTCATTCAGAAAAAAAAATAAAATAAAATAGTGCGGAATTTAGAAGAATTTTTGTCTTGTTTAAATGTATTACATTTTAACGAAAAAAGTTTGTTTTTAGGTTAAACAAACTGATCTCGAAACAAACAGTAAATGGTTAAAGGCTTCCATTAAAAATGAATGTTAAAGGAATAGTTCACCCAAAACTGCAAATTCTTTCATCATTTTCTCCCTTTAATGCTATTCCAAACCTGTATGAGTTTCTTTCTTCTGAACAAAAGGTAGTTGTTGGTTCTTCTGACTACCATAGTATGGAAAAAATACTGTGTAAGTCAACAGGGAGCAGCAACTGTTTGGTTACAATCTTCAAATTATCTTCTTTTGTGTTCAACAGAAGGAAAAAAAAAATTTTTGGGGTGAACTATCTCTTTAAGGAATGACAGTATCTCGGAGATCAGCTTACTGTACCTGTAACTGCATTAGAGACATCTTTCCCCCGCAGTATTAGAAGATTAGCAAGTGATACGTTGAAGTTTTAATGCCTGCTGTTAGTCACTCTCTCCTCCAGATGTGACCGCTGATGGAGATGTGTCTGATGTAGATTATGTGCACAGTGTCATTCTCGTGAACCAGAATAGCATCAGTGAAAGTCGTGACATTTGTCAAGTATGGTAACCTATACTCGAAATTGGTGCTCTGCATTTAACCCATCCAAGTGCACACACACAGCAGTGAGAAGTGAACACACACCCGGAGCAGTGGGCAGCTATATCCAGCACCCGGGGAGCAACTGGGGGTTCAGTGCCTTGCTCAAGGGCATTTCAGTCATGGGTATTGAGGGTGGAAGAGAGTGCTGTTCATTCACTCCCTCCCACCTACAACTCCTGCCAGCACCAAGACTCGAACCTACGACCTTATGGTTGCAAGTCCAAATCGCTAACCGTTAGGCCACAGCTGGTAGAGGTGTGACGGTGTCAGCACAGAGTTGTAGTTTTGCACAATCACCTGGAAAGGCAAAACAACATAAACAGAGAATAGTGACAGTGTAAGGATGAATAATAAAGTGATAAAAATAGTTTAAAGCACATGTACCAAGTTCGGAGGAATGTACTCTTTTGTATTCATGCGGTTTTAAAACTTTTATTCCACTAAAGGCACATCACTGGTGAAATATGGTAAACAAACAAACAGATATCACCATACTTCACCAGCGGATTAATCACAGCACAATAAGAGGTTTTTGTATTACAGGAGTGTTATGTTTATATATTCAAATGTGGAATTCTTTCATTTAATATGCATCCATTCTTATGACAAATATCATGAATTATACATGTATAAATATTAGGTTTTCGAAGTAACTGAGCTAACCTTGCGTTGTCATAAAAAGGTCAAATCTGATATTTTAAGAAACTTCTTCAGCTTGACAGTCATGAGGGTCTGCAGAGGTTTGTGATTTATTTCTGCATGTTTTGCACCACATGAGTTTGTTGATTACGCTGCATAAATGCAATTTTTTTTTATTATTATTAAGCAGTGAAGCTACTAAACTACTAGGTTTACTTGTCGTGATTTTTATTATTTGAATTAGCTTTTTTCTTCATTGTGATGTCATGACACATGTTGTTTCACCCAGACATTTTCGAATTTATGAGCACTAAAAATAACCAAATGAATTTTAGTTAAGAAATAAACAATGTGCTCATAATAGAAGAGGTGTATTGTATGAATGAATTTTATTTGAAGCCATTTTCCATTAAGTTACCAGATCCACACACACACGCACACACACAAAAACATGTCATATCACTGACCCAACTGCTTCTGTATCAATTATATTTAAAAATACAAAAATCTCACTACCTCACCAGCTCCATATGGCCATGTTACTTGACTGAGGACGAAGGAAGTCCCTCAAACGTCGAGTGATGTAGGTACACTGAAGAGCTCGTGTCCGGTCTGATTCCCACACTGTCCAGCTGTAAGCTTACAACCCACATCTCTATCGACGTTAAGCATTAAACGATATGACAGAAGCTCTCATGACAGCACTGTGTGAATATCTGGAGCTATAGCAACGTTGACCTTCTCAAGGAGACGGCGGTACCGACAGACTGGATTCAGTTTACTGTAGGGAGAGTCAATGCAACCGCACAATGTTAAATAACATTAAATCACCACTTTTGAAAACTGTTACAAAGTAAAAGCAGAGCATCTGTGCACAGTTGAAGGCGGGTGCACGTTTGTAAGCGTCGGAACTGATGCATGATGGGAGCTAGAGTTCAGAAGATCTGTCCAGCCATCAGATGGCGCACAAAACATACTTTTACTGTCTGTGCTTTTTACGGGCTTCCTTGTTCTACGAATATCACGAAAACATGCCAAGATCATCCCAAATAAAAAAACTAAATAAAGAAAGAACGATAAATAAATAAATAAATATAAAAAATGATATATAGGCTACAGGTCAAAAGTTTGGAAACATTACTATTTTTAATGTTTTTGAAAGAAGTCTCTTCTGCTCATCAAGCCTGCATTTATTTGATAATTATTTTCTGTCAAAAATACAGAAAAAACAGTAATATTGTGAAATATTATTACAACTTAAAATAATAGCTTTCTATTTTAATATACTTTAAAAAAATAATTTATTCCTGTGATGCAAAGCTGAATTTTCAGCATCATTACTCCAGCCTTCAGTGTCACATGTAACATCCAGTCTATCACATGATCATTTAGAAATCATTCTAATATTCTGATTTATTATGAGTGTTGGAAACAGTTCTGCTGTCTAATATATTTGATGAATAAAAGGTTAAAAAGAACTGCATTTATTCAAAATAAAAAAATTCGAATAATATATATTCTAATAATATATTTTCTTTACTATCACTTTTTATCAATTTAACACATCCTTGCTGAATAAAAGTATTGATTTTATTTAAAAAAAAAGAAAGGAAAAAAATTACTGACCCCAAATTACTGACCAGTAGTGTATCTTGTTATTACAAAATATTTATATTTTAAAAACATAGCTTCTTTCTTTTTTTTTTTTTTTTTATTACTTTTTATTCATCAAAGTATCCTATCACATGTTCTGAAAAAATATTAAGCAGCAGAACTGTTTCCAACTTTGATAATGAATCATCATATTAGAATGATTTCTGAAGGATCATGTGATAATGATCCTAAAAATTCAGCTTTGCATCACAGAAATAAATGATAATTTAAAGTATTATAAATTTAAAAACAATTATTTTAAATTGTAATAATATATCACAATATTACATTTTTTTTTTTTCTGTATTTTTGATCAAATAAATGCAGGCTTCATGAGCAGAAGAAACTTCTTTCAAAAAACATTAAAAATAGTAATGTTTCCAAACTTTTGACCTGTACTATATATATATATATATAGTACACATGATCTAATTATTTAATTAGACACATTATTTAAAAATAAATAATTGTTATGCTTCATATATATATATATATATATATATATATATATATATATATATATATATATATATATATATATATATATATATATGAAGCATAACAATTATTTATTTTTATATAAATATATTTAATATTAATATTTTGTATAATTATATTTTAATGCAGGTTAGGCTCATTTTTCTAAAAAAAAAAAAATAAAAAAAAAATAATTCCACTTGGTGGTGAATCTCATTACTTCAGATTAGACTGTAGATTTAATTGCAACAAATAATACCATGATGTAAAGCTACAATTTAAATAAATAATTCATTAATTTAATGTATTTACATTTGAAGAAATATTGGAAAGAATTGGCCGTTAGAATGATTGATCTCTGCGAATATTACTCAGTCAATCAATAACATTGATAAAAATTGATTTCCTTCAAGTGCACAAAGAAAGCGATGTGAGGTGTTTAAAAAAATAAATAGCCTAAATTACTACATCCAAAGTCATTTTCAAGTTCTATGATACAACACAATAGAAAACATTTAGAATTCTTTTTTATGTATTTATTGTCATTGTTCGTTTTGTATTCTGATATTATTTGGATTAATCTTTTTTTTAATTTTTTTTTTACATACAACGTGTAGCTACTAAATTAGATATATATATGTATTATATGTAAATTGTAAAATATATATTCAAGTTCAATTATATATACATACATATACATATACATATATATTTATATATATATATATATATATATATATATATATATATATATATTTAACATATAAAACAATACAAAAACGTAAAATAATATATATATATATATATATATATATATATATATATTTATATATGTGTGTGTGTGTGTGTGTGTGTATGTGTATTATATATGTGTGTGTGTGTGTGTGTGTGTATGTGTAAAATATGATATATATATATATATATATATATAGCATATTTTACACTATATAAATAATATTATAATATATTATAATATTATTTATATACTTATTTATCGCTTTTGTATTCTGATACACTTTTTTTTGACAGTTACACGCATGTAGGAAGTTGTTAAGTAGTGCGGGGGTATTTTTTGCATTATTCCTCCGCGCGAGGGTGTCAGATCGCGTCATGCCGGTCATGGCGGCGGTGCGTTCATGTCCATGAGGCGGGAAGCGCGAGCTCCTTACGCGGTTTGAAGTGATCCCAGACAGCGAAATCAACGATGGCTGGCGTTTTCGACATCGATCTGGACCAGCCAGAGGAAAATGTGTCCGATGATGAGCTGGAGGAGGTAAAGGACGGTCGCTGTTTTGAAGTAAACGGCACGCGGGATTGTACCTCCCCGAGCTGAGCGCAGGCCCGAGGAACTGCTTTATGTTATGCTAACAGGCTAACACGATTACCCTACAGTGTGTTTTATATACGTTACTGAATGACTGGTGTTCTGTATGTCAGCACGTGTCAGAGATATTTGAGTTTTACATGCTGAAATATGTTTTATATGCAGTAGGCAATGATACGAGCGGGAGATAATAGGGTTGTATGTTAGCTTACTACATGGCAGTACAGTACAGTACAGTAATAGCAATTTAAAGGGCTTGGATGTATCCGTTTCCTTTAACATCGAAACTTGCAATGCAGCATGATTTAAATATACACAATTTTGTATGAATATTGCTTTAAATAATGGATTGACTTCGCTAATATGCTTTTTTTAACATTATTATCATTTACGAGGATCAGTCAATTAGGAGATGCAAGACCATAGATGGTGCATGTCACCTTTATGGGATCTCTGGGAATAGTATTGCGAAATCCGACCCCTTACGTTTTCATGTTCGGACTAGAATTGCTGCCAACTGTTGCCTCGTAACGTTATCTACTCGTGCACTGATCATCTCTCCACCCGACATAACGCTGTTCACTTTTGCAGGGAATTGAGCCTTTATTGATTATGCATTTCATACTTCTCTTCTGCAGGCTCAGATCAATGACATCATGGATCAGTGCAGTGGTTTTGAGTTGTAAGTATGTGTAGAGGTTACAATAATAATAAAAAAATATATTTTTATTTTTGATGATTCAAATAATGTGTCCTAGACAGATTCTAATAAAAAAAAAACTGCCTAGAAAAACAAACAGCACAACAATATTCTAATGCAGATGAGAGGCATAATGCACATTATTGCTTTATTTCTGGTTTATTCTTATAGTAACATGGACGACTGTGAGAAGATCGAGATATCAGAGGACAATGTGAACCAAGGCACTGAGAACATCCGTCCAGAGTGCTTTGAGCTTCTCCGTGTGTTGGGAAAAGGCGGTTATGGAAAGGTATTTTATTTATTTTTTAATGTAGCATATTCTAATATTTTCATTTTATTTATTTTTAAGCCCTTTCCACACTATACGGTACCCCCAAAATGCTTAACATTGTACTGAACACGATTATTATATACACAACATTACAGTACATTACATAAACAGCAAAAACAAACCTGTGTTAAAATACAAAAGAGCACAGATATGACTTTAAACAACATTGGATAAGTTCTAATATCAATAAGTATAATAATAATGTACAATATCAAATATACGGAGCAGTGGGGTTACTATCGTAAACTAAAACTTTTGTTTGTGGATTAAAATACACTATAAATAAAATAAAATATGATGTATAAATATAAAAACTATTTAGATCAATGTTACTATTTAGGTTTATTTTTTATTTCACTAAAACCAAATTAAAATGAGTTGAACCTTAATAGTAATATTTAAAAATAACAAAAAACAAATAAATACTACATATTATTAAAATAACATTGTGGTGTATTCCATTTGAACCTGTCTGGGCTTGAATTTAACTTTTTCTTTTATTTTTTTTTTGTAGGTTTTCCAGGTTCGGAAAGTGTCTGGTGCAGGATCAGGGAAAATATTTGCAATGAAAGTTTTAAAAAAGGTTAAGCAAATTCCTTAAATTTGAATGCATTCATTTACATTTGTGCCAATGTCTCAATGTCAGTCTATTCTGCTGCTTGTAGGCTATGATTGTACGCAACGCCAAGGACACAGCGCATACTAAAGCAGAGAGGAACATCTTAGAGGAAGTCAAGCATCCTTTCATCGTTGATCTAATCTATGCCTTTCAGACGGGCGGCAAGCTTTACCTCATCCTTGAATACCTAAGTGGTTCGTGACTCAAGAACAACCTTTGTCTCAGAGATGGATAGCCACTAATTCTTTCCGCTGTCCTCCTGTTACCGCGGAGTTGCTTAGGAATACATTCTTCCCTTGGAGGCATTCCTTCTGTGGTGTTTTATTTTTCGCATAGAGGGAATTTATTTACACATTTTATGAAATGCATAATAAACTTAATAGTGCAATGCATTTACAAGCATTTTTTTTCTAGGTTTGAAACACTTTTTTCATTTCGTGGCTGAAATGGTAAATTTGCAGTGTGTGATGTTTGAGATATGATGTGGTGAAGCTTTACTATCCATCTAGTCCATCTGTTTTCTCTTAAAATTGTGGCGTTTGTGGTAAAAACCTTTTTTCTTTTGCAGGTGGGGAGCTTTTCATGCAGCTTGAGCGAGAGGGGATTTTCATGGAGGACACCGCCTGGTAAGAAAGGGCGATTTGATCATGTTTTGTGACTTTTAAAGCATAAACTTGCTACGTTAAAACTGAATTTTGATTAGCTCTTTAAACATAGTGTTTTATTGAAGTGTCAAAATTTTAAACAGTTTTCAAGGACACACGAACACCGACACATGCATAAAATAAGCCTTACATTCAACATGAGATGAACAGAGATAATGATGCTCAGGGCTTTTTACACGCAGCTTTTACTTGGCTGAAATCTCTATGGCTCTCGGACACCTGCATCAGAAAGGCATCATCTACAGAGATCTCAAACCTGAGAACATCATGCTCAATAACCAAGGTTTGGCCACTGCTTTTGGTAGTTTAGAAAGAAGTAATCTGAAAATGAACGGAGAAATCTTTAATTCTAATAATCAGTTTTTTTTATCTTATCACAGGACATGTAAAACTGACTGATTTCGGGCTGTGTAAGGAGTCAATTCATGACGGCACGGTGACACATACTTTCTGTGGCACTATTGAATACATGTGAGACGTTTAAAGAAACCTTTACATCCTTGTGATGTCCAAGTAGCTAATTTCCTGTTCTGTAAATGTCTCTTTTCATTGCCTGGCGTGCCCTTGTGACATGCATTTAGATGAATTCTACAGTAGTGTGAGACGTTTCTTTATTTCAGGGCTCCAGAGATCCTCATGAGAAGCGGACACAATCGAGCTGTTGACTGGTGGAGTCTGGGGGCTTTGATGTATGACATGTTAACTGGAGCAGTGAGTATAAACGTCTTGGGAATTTGTCTTAGTGCAGCGAAATTTAGCCTGCAATATTTCAGTTTGGGTTTTGTATTTACATTCTGGAATTTATGTATTTATGTTTTAGAATTAATTTCAGCAACCAGTTACTCAACTTTACTAATTTTTTTTATATTGGTCGTCTTAATTTAATTATTTATTTATTTTATTTTTTTTAATTTTACCGATTACTTAAATCAGCTAGTTATTTAGGCAACACACCATCTAGGGGCCGCAAGGAGTCCATGAAAATTGTTTTTTTCCCCCCCCAACAATAATGTGTGCTCTTAAAGTGTTAAGGATTTGTTTTTATTATTATTTGTTATATTCATATTCCCTAAATGTAATAGACTTAATTCTGATTTCTAAAGACTGGTCAAGACAAAATTAAAATTAAAAAGTTTGTCAGATTTTTTTTTTTTCCTAAATAAATTCCTCCAGTTAATTTTCATTCACGGTCAACAGTTAAAAAATATTTTTAATATAATTATTTTAGTGTAATGACAATGTTATAAGCCAGTTTAATTCTGAAATTAATAATTGTCACAACTTATTGCACTTTTTTAGTGATAATAAAATAGTTAACTTTATATTTGTCAGCAAGGCTTGTCACAATGGTATTACTGTATTTGTGGTTCTTAGCATCAAAAAGTTTGTTAAAGGGGTCCTCGGATGCTTCATGCAATTTTACATGTTGTTTGAACTGAAATGTGTGTTGGCAGTGTGTGTACACAACCAACCTATAATGATAAAAATCCACTTAGTGTTTTTTTTTAATCTCATTAAATCATTTCCTTTTCTCAAATCGAGCCTATCTCACATGTGACGTCACACAGGCAGGCCCCTCCCACGATAGTTTGATTGACAGTAGTGTTTCAACACAGACTGTTTTGTTGTTGGATGTAATAATGAACATAGCAGTCATCATTTACTCCCGACATCTGAGCCGCTGAAGACGCAGTGGATTATGTTTGTTTCTGAAGGGAATGCACCCCTGATCTTACCTAAATGCATCTATGTTCATGCAAATCATTCGTGATCCAGCTTAACATCCAGAAGAAGTAAGTGTAATGTTTCTTGATGAATCTTTGCAAATTGACTTTCCTAATAATGTGCTAATTAGCAAGTTTCACGATGAATGTGGCTAAAGTTTACAGTCTCTCAGAGAGTGGCTCGGAAGAGGGGGCGGAGTCAGCAGAACTCATTTGCATTTAAAGGAGAATGCTTGCTCTGAAAAGAGCTGTTTTTGACAGGGTAAAGGGGTGTTTTACGCTATTATTGAGAAATATTAACCAAACCATGTTGCAGACTTTTCATTAAGACCCTAAAGAATCAGATCAACTTGTGGAAAATGGGCATCCGATGACCCCTTTAACCCTTGATCTAGTCAATTTAGAAGTTTTATTTATTTATTTATTTTTTAACATCATTTTTGTCCATCCTAGCCCCCATTTACAGGAGAGAACCGGAAAAAAACCATTGACAAAATTCTTAAATGCAAACTGAACCTCCCACCCTACCTCACACAAGAAGCCAGAGACCTTCTCAAAAGGGTAGGTGTACACCGATTTTATTTTTCCCAGTAATACACGTATTGTGTGTTGTGTAATTGATGTTTTAATTGTTTTAATTTAATAATGTTTTAATTTAAGTCTTTTTCTGTTATTTTGTAATAATAATTTTACTGTGTTCAGCTACTGAAAAGAAATGCCTCATCTCGGCTTGGGGCTGGACCTGGAGATGCAACAGAAGTACAGGTCTGTTTTCATCAACGTTAATGTTAATGTCAACATCTTTACCCTGTAAAGCCTGACATGAAATAATAGTCAAAAAAAATTATTTTGATATTTAGAAAAAATATTGCAGTTGCTGTAAAACCAAGTTGCTTCCATCTGGTAAGTGTTCATCTTGAAGTATTGCTAAGAATATATTAACTATTCTTATATTTACTGTATAAAACATCATTAAAGATTTCAAAGCATAAAGACATGCATCCCATGACCTGAAAAGAAAGAGTTTTTCGAGTTATACTTGAAGACCTTTTACTTGTTAAAAAAGTGTAAACTGTCAACCAGATGGAAGAAGGCATGTAGTAGATTGTGTACAACAGGTTTTTCAGCAAGTTTTGATCTTATTGATAATTTCCAGGCCTTAAAAACGTGTGTATCAAATGAAAAATAGGCTTTATAGGGTGAAGACTGTCTTTCACTATTGATTTTCTGGTTGTTTTAATGGTTAACTAGAATTCAGAAAGAAGTGCTGGGCTTTAGTTTTAATTAGCCTGAGTTTGTCTTCTAGACTCATCCCTTCTTCCGACACGTTAATTGGGACGACCTTCTTGCGCGTAAAGTAGAACCACCATTCAAGCCTTTCTTGGTAACTATAGTCAGTTTTTGTGGTGTTCCGTCATCTAATGTGTTAATTGAGTATATATGAATTACTTGACCCGATGTCTAATTACGACAGCAATCTGCTGACGACGTGAGCCAGTTTGATTCAAAGTTCACCAGCCAGACTCCCGTTGACAGTCCTGATGACTCCACACTGAGTGAAAGTGCAAATCAGGTCTTTTTGGTAAGGCAGCCAAGTCCTGCTTATCTGTTTAGAGAGATTTTTGCTGGGCTTTCCTTTATCTTTTCTTCTAATTCTTGCAGGGTTTTACCTATGTAGCTCCATCTGTGTTGGAAAATATAAAGGAAAAGTTCTCATTTGAGCCAAAAATCCGTTCCCCTCGCCGTTTTTTGGGGAGCCCTCGCACGCCTGTCAGGTAATCACAGTTTATGACTTGTAAATGTCACACATTTTTTAAAATCAAATTAAAAAGCATTTGCCTCTCGTCTTTCAGCCCGGTTAAGTTCTCAGGAGATTGTTGGCCACGAGGTCCCACTTTGCCCGGATCCTCCACCCTCCAGTCCCCCACAGAGCTCGCTATGGACGTGTCCACCATGGATCAGATGGAGGTCCAGGCTAGTTCCGAGGCCACCGCCCCTCTTCCCATCAGACAACCCGCTGGGTCCAACGTGGGCCAGTTTAAACAGCAGACCTACCCCGTGATCTCCAAAAGGCCAGAGCATCTACGAATGAACCTATGACCATTAGTCCAACTTAGAGTTTTCCTTTGCTTTCTCTATTTCTTTTATATGGACATTTGGGGATAAGAAAGGTCCCCACCGTCACTACCATCTGCAATATACTGTCCTTCACATCTGATGAGCATGTGTCTTTCACTGAGTTTAAGAAACTGCTACAGTTCCTCGCATCCCAAAACCTCTGTCATTACATATCAAATGGATTATCAGGATCGGGCCTTTTTTTGGATTATCAACTTTTTTACATGATTTTACCATAAAAGGAACATCAAAAAAAAAAAAAAAAAAAAGATATTTAAAAAAAAGACACTATTTGCAAATGTGCAGATGAGTTGATGATCCTTGCAAGACGATCAAGTGATGTTGAGGAATTTTTTCCAGTGGGATGCTTTAAGTTTTTACAGTATTTCCGAGGGAAGCTGAATCGCTTTCCAGCTGTTAAACAATTGTACAAATCATTGTGGATTGCAGAATGTTTGTGGGAGTTTCACTCAGCGGAGGTTTGCAACCTGACTTAAGTCTTAGACATTTTTAAATGAGTGTATTCCACAGTGCTGTATACATGATGGATAAATACACGAGCCTCAATAAAAACAAATACATGACCTTTCTAGTTTTTTTTCTCCAAGTTCAAAAATATTTTTACTGGCAATTTACAATTGATAAAATGTCAGTGCTTGGCTTAACTAGAAAAATGTATTTTTAATATGAAGTGTCCATGGAGTTGAATAGTTTTTGTAACTTTTCAAGGTCTATAAATCACACTTTTAAAATGATCTCATATATCCAGATTTTCCAAGACTTGTGGGAATCTTGATTTTCCAAAGAATAACCATGGCTTGTTTGGCTTATTTTAATGCTTGTTTTGTCTTACTCAAGTCAACTTGAGGCCCTTTAGTTGAGAACCCCTCGTGTAGATGTTCCCAATGCTGTCTGCAACACACTTTGTGTACAACTAGGTTCTGTCTTTTCAAATACAGATGAATAATGTCTCTTAATCTTGATGATATTTAACTGTTATAAATCATTTGGATATGAACGCTCATGCAGATACAGATACGTTTAAACATTTTTCCTTCAGGATGCAGCTCTTGTGCAACATGTCTGAGTTGTACATAAGGGAGCACTCAAATACTGGTTTATGATGCAATTTAATGCTAAAACTTTTTTGTGTCCAGTCAGCAGAGAGAACACACTTCAAAATTGTCTGTTTTATCTTGATGGTGTTTATAAGGATGTATTTCTATATCACTTCTGTGCTCTTGCTAGCATAAGCAGCTTGTCTGAGCCAACCAGAAGGTTCGGCACTGTAGGTCACTGTCCAGCTGGACTGAGTCCAAATGGCATTGACTGGCTGGATCAATGAGTTCTGGAAGAAAAGTGGCCCAGTTTACCTGAATTCACCCTGGCCATGTCATCTGGCCATGTCAAGTCTAGTAATATTTATGCTTTTTCAGCAACAGCTGAAAGAATCATGTGGATGGCTGATGGGAAATTCTTGGCTGCATACAAATGTGTATTTAAATCTTGAACGATGTTTGCACTGTCTATTAGAGGAAGTACAATCTTGGGAGAACATTAATGATATTTGCATATGACAAACAATATGGTTGTCTCATCTGTTTTCCCGGGGATTCCCTAAAATTTACAGCATAACGGAAATAACTGTCTGTCTCTGAGGAAACAGATGTTGAACATCAGTTGTAGCAGGACTAAGTTTTAACAGCACTGGATGATTCATCTATGTTAAGAACAGGCAGCTGGGGCTGCTTTTGCTTTTAAACGCTTTTAAAGGTTTTTTTTTTTTTTTTTACTATTTAATCGTTTTTTTATTTGACTTTTTTATAACTAGTGTAGTTTTTCTATTACACTACTCTCTTAAAAATAAAGGTTCTTTATTGGCATCAGTGGTTCTATGAAGAACTTTGAACATCCACGGAACCTTTCAAATGCAGAAAAGGTTCTTTATAGTGGAAAAAGATTCTTTAGATATTTAAAATGTTCTTTAAAATGGATCTTAGGTTCTTTTGGGAACCAAAAATTGTTCTTCCATGGCAGCACCTTATGTGTGTGTGTGTGTGTGTATGTTGTGTGTATATATATAATATATATACATATATACATATATATATATATATATATATATATAGATATACATATATACATATACATGTATAAAACGTATTTATTTTCTTTTTATTTTATATATTTTTTCCCACTCAAGTTTGGAATCATTAAAATTTTTTATTGTTTTTTTTACTAAATATAGTAAAATAAAATAAAAAATAAATGATTGTGGAAAATTATAATGTCAAATAGCCTATTACAATGTTCTATAATGTATTAAAAATGTATTTCTGTGATGGCAATGCTGCATTTTCAGAATCATTGATCCAGTCTTTAGTGTCACTTGATCCTTAAGAAATCATTTTAATATGCTGATTTGCTGTTTAAATATTATTGGTTCTAAGTTATTAATAATGCTTATTATCATCATTGTTGAAAGTAGATTTTGCAGCTTATCTGTCTATACACATATACACACGTTTAAAAAAAAAAAAAAAAGTCCCTTATGCTCTCCAAGGCTGCATTTATTTGATCATACAGTTAAAAACAATGTAGTAAAAATAACAATTAGAATGATTTCTGAAGGATTATGTGACACTGAAGATACTAAAAATATATTTAAATAGAAAACATAAATTAAATTGCAATATTTCACAATATTACTGGTTTTACTATATTTTTTGTTCACATAAATGCAGCCTTGGTGAGCAAAAGAGACGTTTAAAAAAAAACAAAAAAAAACAATTAACTATACATCATCCTCATGTCTTTTAGAAAGATGTTTTACTTTCTTCTGTAGAACACAAAAGGAGATATGAGCCAGAGCGACCTTTTCACTTTCACATTCACTGTGTGGAAAAAATACAATGAAAGTGAACGTTGTCTGAGGCTGTCAATAGAGCGCTGCAGGGATCAGTGTGACCTGTAGAGGGCGACAGAACACTGACTGCACTTCATCATCTGAGGCGGAGCCGACGACGAGGAAGAAGCTGTCAAAACACTGCAAGGCCCTTAGAGTCGGCATTTAAACATGTATTGGTTATGATCCAAACTTGCACCTTAAATTCTTTACATATGCTGTTAAGGTAAGTTAATTTTAATTCATTAATATTTTACAGTGACGACGTTTTTTTTTTTTTCAATTACGAAACGCTTGATATCCATCAAAACATACAGCATCGTCATTATACACAGATGAAGTCACGATACCTAGATTAGTCAAACTACTCTTTTCTATTAAGCTTGGTCTTTTGCGTGTTTTAATAATATGCATAATACTACAGTATTCAAGTGAATTTGATATCAAATCGATATTTGCACACTGATCATTAGACAGACCTTCTAAATAAACAATTGTCATGGTAACCATAGTTCCTTCTTTCACTAGTGTGAAACCACATTAATTCAATATTATATTCTATTCTATTTTAACATTTATATAATTGTTTAATTTCTTATTTAGATTTCAGTGTTGGCTAATGTCAAGCTACCTCAGTTTTAGTTCAGTATAGAAACAATGTTAAAACACTAGTCCATCTGTTTGGTTTCTCACGATCCGATTCTTAAAGAGACAGTTCACCCAAAAATCCTCACTGATACATATCTCTGTTATAGATAAGTGGTCATCCCTCATGTTCTACCAAAACCAAATGACTTGCTTTCTTTGGTGGAAAATGGACGAAGATATCTGAGAAATGTCCATACAATGGAAGTCAATGGGAACCACGATTATTTGTTTGGTCTGTCTCTCCATTTTCCTTCACAGGAGTACATAAAGCTCTGCAATGTCTCAGCCTGAGCATCTCAACGTGAGCCCCTGGGGCTTGTCTGAGTTTTTGGTCCAGAGGAGGTTGCTTGGTTTTGGGGCGCTGCTGGCCTGGATGGTCTTGTTCCACCTGCTGATCAACGTTTGGCTCCTGTGCGTCTTCACAAGCCTCTTAGTGGTCTTAGGTGGTTGGCTTGGTTCCCAGGCTGTCCTGGACTCAGACAGCGTTGTTCACCTAGAGCGCTTTGTAAGGCTGGAGGAGATCCCGCACAGTGCCGAGAGCGAGCGACAACTGGAAGATGAGATCCAGAAGACAGTTGGCAAGATCATACGAGACTTTGTCACCTCATGGCACGGCACCATTTCCAAAGAAAAAGAGTTTGAGGATGAGGTGCACAATGCCATGATCTCCATGGCATTGGAGCTGAAGAGTCGAGTGGCAAGAGTTGATAGGAAAGCTTTATCTCAGAGGGTTTTAGACCTATCTGGATGCCACCTTCAGTGTTATTTGACCGCCAAGGAAGCCATTAAACATCAAGGGATGGACAAAGATGGAGATCTCTGGGACGCGTACAGCAAACTCGGCCCTCCTCATCCCGCTCTTCAGAGCTCTGCTGTCGAGGTGAATTACGTACGGGCCATTGTAGATCTGCTTCTCCATGTCCTTGTACCTCCTCCACATTTAGAAACCCGAACAGGTCGATTTGTGGTGGGCGAACTTATAATGTGCAACGTTCTGCTGCCTTTAATTGCAAAACTGTCCGACCCAGACTGGCTAAACATGTTGATCGTAAGCATCTTCACTAAATCCAGCGAACCAGCCCCAGAGCCAGAACCAGCAGTTCAAGTTCAAGCTCCACCACAAGTCCTATCTCCTCAAGAAAACACACTGCAAGAGCTTGAAATTCCTCGCGTTCTGACCCTAAAAGTCACCCCAGAGACCCCTACAGCAATGGAGGCCCCAACTCCAGAACTTGCAGCTTATGATGTCATTGACTCCGCTGATCTTTATTCTCCACACAACCTGGAGGAAGACGAACCACGGTCGACCAAACCGTTTCCGTTGGGTTTTAGCCCCAGGGATTATCTGAGACTCTGTAAGACCAATCCGTTCTATCAAGAAACCGACTCTGATTTGGAATCTCCTCTATCGGATTTCAAGCAGAGCTCCCTAGAAACGCTGGTTCTGATTGGTTCAGAGGAGACCCTTTCTGAAAGACTTGACGAATGCACCACTCCAGTTGACGCTGTGTTAGACTTCGAGGATGAACTTCCAACTTCCAATAATACGAAAGAGAAGGAGCTATCAGTACATTCCGCAGGTGTGTCCGAGGAAGAGCCATCGAGCTTTTGCACGCTGGAGAAGAGTAACTCGAGTGCAGACCAGCCAGGCCTGGTGTACCCCAGTGAGCTGGCTTTGACCGCACCCGTCCAGGCTTCTTCACCAGGTGGGATGGCATCCCTGGCACCTTTCAACTTCGAGCCCCTCAGCAGCCCAGAGGGTCCGGTCATTATCCAGAACCTCCGCATCACTGGCACCATCACTGCTAAGGAGCACCGAGGCACTGGCTCACATCCCTACACTCTCTACAGCGTGAAGGTGAATTGGTTCTGTCACTTTTCTTTGTTAAATCATGTTAGTTAAGTTATCAAGTTAGTTAAATCGTGTTTGAAGTTTACCAGAATTGGCCGATATTTGATATTAAATAGTTCTCACTCGTTTCTGCTAATTTTACATTTAGATTCCCTTTGCCTTCTAATGCATAGTTAACATTCATCTTTAAAACATGACTAATTTCACTGTTAAATAAAATCTCTGGCAAATTTTAAAACAAATATATTGCCTACCTTTTTCATAATAATATCGAAATATTATTATTAATGCTAATATATTCAGAATATAATGTTATAATGTTTGGCTGCCTAAATTCATGTGAAACAATTAAAGGAGTTGATTTGAGTTCGTAGTATTATTATTATTTTTTTTTTATTAATTTACACAATACTGTATAGAATTTTAATATTGTACACTTATTATTATTTTAATATATATTAATATTATATTACTATACATAATTATTATGTTGTTTTAATAAAAACTATTGATTTTAGTTTCAATTTCAGTTTTTTTTTAATGAGTTTAGTTAAAAAAATATAGAATTTGAATATTTATCCAATTTTTCAGTCAGACATAAGTAATTATAATAGGTAACATTTTTTTTTTATTATCAGTCCATCTCTGGAGTGCCTCAACTGTAATTTTAGTCTCTTCCCGTTTTAGTCATGTTCCTGTCTAATTAAACAGTTTCTTTAAAGAAAAATGGTAGATAAAAATGCTTCACAATGTCACATTTTATTTTAGCCCACACAAGAGTCATATTTAATAAATTCTAGCCCTTTATGCGCACATTGTATGGAAAAAACATGCTATTCATGAAACTCTGTAGTTCATTCTTGTAGGCTATTCTGTAAAGCTTTAGTAATAGTAACCAAAAGGACAAAGTGTTGCAAAAAGTCATTACAATATGATTGCTTGATGAAGATGTGTTTGTCTTGCAGTATGAGACAGCCATAGACTCGGAGAATCCTGAATCCTTGCAGCCCATGGCCTATCACACCGTCAGCCGACGCTACAGCGAATTCCTCAACCTTCAGACCCGTTTGGAGGAGAAACCAGAATTCCGCAAGATTCTTAAAAGTGAGCAGAGCATATTAGTGCTGTCAGTTTCAGAGCTTTCCAAAACTCTGTTTTATTGGTTGTCTTGTTCTGTTAACTGTAGATGTGAAAGGACCAAAGAAAATATTTCCTGAGCTTCCATTTGGAAACATGGACTGTGACAAAGTGGAGGCCAGGAAAGGTCTTTTGGAAACATTCCTTAGAGTACGTTCTTTGAATATATAAATTACATAAACGGGACTATATTTAATGTTAGTTTTCCATTCCACGCAACATCTTTTAAATGTTTATTCATGTTTTTGTTCATTCATCTTTTTTTATTACAGCAACTTTGTGCCATTCCTGAAACGGCCAACAGTGAGGAAATGCAAGAATTTCTCGCTCTAAACACTGATGCAAGAATTGCCTTTGTAAAGAAACCCTTCATTGTTTCACGCATAGACAAGGTACTTTTCAGAATGCACACTGTATGTTTTGACTGAAACTCTTTATATAAAAATTTTTTATGACTCGGCAGATTGTGGTGAATGCTATAGTGGACACTCTGAAGACGGCCTTCCCTCGCTCAGAACCACAGAGTCCCACTGATGAAATTGACGCAGAGCCTGATGGGAAATCGTCCACTGACAAGAAATCCAAGTATAGGAGGAGAACTGCTTGTTTTTTGGAATGTTTATAGCTGTCAGTAATTTCCTGGATGACTCATACATGTTTCATTTCTAGGTCTCGAATGAGGTTCTCTAGTAAAACTGGCCCTGCTCTCAACGTGTCTGACATGAAACCAAAAGTGGTTTACTGCTTTGATGAAAGCAGCTCTGTAAGTAGCAGTCATCAGAGTCTTTTTCAATGAACCATAAGAAAGAAAATAGTAAATTGCTTTTGCTAATTTCCACTCTGCAGTAGTTATTGTGACCCTGAACGTTTTTCTGCTCATCAGCAACACAGGGAATATGCATTTTGTTATTGTTGCAGGTTTTCAATGGCTTCTCTTTGAATGAGCTGGAGAGCTTCATCTCAGAGAAGGAGCGTTTTGAAGCTAAAGCAGGGTTTTATGCTGATGCAGAGAGAAGTGGAGCACCTAAATGGAATACGAAAACATGCGCATGTGCCAAAGCACAGCTACAGAATGCACCCGCCTCCAGTGACTCTGGTAACGTCTCTTGTATAAGAGAAATAATAGTAATTATTATTATATTAGTTCTTGATTTCAACTCAGTGATGTAATTATCAACTCACTCAAGGGGAAGGTTTCTCAAACAGGGACTTTTAATATAGTAGTAGTGTTATGTTTTCTGTACGTATCTCAGTTTAAACAAGCTGTGGACACTAATGGCTTTAATATTTTGTTTGTGACATTTTGTTTTGACGTTTTTTCCACACTTGAAACAGTGATTGAGCGATTACACGAGGCATGAGATGTTTGTTCATGTTTATTTCACATTAAAACTAGCTAGTAGTAAAGTGGAAGGGATGATCATGCTTACTCGTGCTCTGCGTTGCCGTTTGAACTGAAAGATGCTGTATAAATACAATGCTGTATTTCGGTGCACGTGTACCAAACCAAAAGATCTGTACTGAAATTTTTCAGTACAAAAACGTGCACTGTTACACTCCTAAAATATAGTAAAGTCATAAAATCCTTTTTCCACTATAAAGAACAATGTTAAAGGATTTTAGAGGTTCTTCACTGACCCCTAAGATGCCAGTAAGAGTGTTGGCTAGGTCTGTTATATTATGTAAGTTAACTCTAGAGGGCAGCATTGTACTTTCATAATGTTTTGAAGTATGCCTTGCATTGACGAAAACCAGCTCTCATAGTTCTGTGCAGGAAAAAAATAAACAAAGTCATTCCATGTTCCATATTATAAAAACATGTCAGTGATTGGATCTGTGTGTGTTCATATTTTGTAGTTTAGTTGTACTTGTGGACATGGAACGTGCTGTGCTCATATTCAGTCATTCTGGGAATCAGACAAACACGTTTTTTACAAACACGTTTTCAAAGATTCTGACCAGTGTCTCTTTTCCAACTGTGACTGGTGGCTTTATATTGTGTGTACCTGTGTGTTTGTGTACAGCTAGTGAGATGGCTCTATCTGACCAGGCCCTGAATATCCTGTGTATGCTCATGAAGGATCAGTGGAGCTGGCTCTGCACAGAGAACATCCAGAGGACCATCAGTCTGCTGTTTGGGACCCTCATTGAAAGGTGTGTGTCCACCCCAATGATAGGACCAGATCGCAGTGTAATCAGTCTTTGGTAGCTTCTTGAATTCAATCCAGATTCACATAGCCAGTATTTGGATTAGATCTCAAAGCTGAACCAGCTGTTTGGCATTTCTGCAATTACTCTGTTGATGTTTCTTTGATTATGGAGAATGGATCAGACGTGTTTTAGCGGTGTTAGTGCACAGAATGTTCATCCCTGCCGAGCAAAAGCTGAAAATGCATTAATTTGTCTGCCTTTCTTTAATGAGAGACTGAGAGATCTTCGAGACGTCCAACACATCTCTCATCTCCGATGTGGAAAGAAGTGTTTTCAACTTAGTAAATGCCATAAATCTGGACCACATCTATAAATTTAAAATAGATAATTGCATGAAGTGGAAAGTGAGACATTTCTTAAAGTTTTGTTTGTGGAGATTTAGTGCTGATTTATTGGCTGAAATCTTGTCTACTTTATAGTTTTTTTTATCATGACTGGAACAGGATTTGCGCCATGATAATTGGCTTGAGGAGAACCTTTCACTAGATCTTTGACTCCATAGACCAGAAACACAGGATCATTTAAAGAATTTTTGCATTTCTCTACATTCAAAGTTGGAAGAAGATTGACCTCTTGAGGTGTACAGTGTTGCAGGAGTCGCCTGTACAGTTTTACATTTTTTGGTTTGTTAATATTTGTTGTATGTTGATTTTTGTTTTAAAAAAAAGTTGCTGTAGAGCATTTATTTCATTTTCCCAAAAACTTTGTATATTCTACATTTAATAAGACTAGTGTGACTTTAGGCTTCAGTAATTAAACTTTAACGTTCAAAAGTTTGGGGTCAGTAAGATTAATACTTTCCTTTAGCAAGGATGCATTAATGTAATCAAAAGTACAGTATTTTTTACAATTTATGATTGCAATAGTTATAATGAATAATTGTATTAATTAAATTATTATTTATAATATAATAATTAATTATAGTGTTATTTATAACGCCACAAAATCTTTCTATTTAAAAAAAAAATCTTTCTATTCATCAATGAATCTAGATTAATAATTTTTTCCACAAAAATATTAAGCAGCATAATTGTTTTCAACATTAATAATAATAATTAAAGGGATACTCCACCCCAAAATGAAAATGTTGTCATTAATCACTTACCACCATTTCGTTCCAAACCCATAAAAGCTTTGTTCATCTTTGGAACACAATTTAAGATATTTTGGATGAAAACCGGGAGGCCTGAGACTGTCCCATAGACTGCCAAGTAAATAACAGTGTCAAGGTCCAGAAAAGTATGAAAAGCATCGTCAGAATACTCCATCTGTCATCAGTGGTTAAACTGTAACGTTATGAAGCGACGAGAATACTTTTTGTAAACAAAGAAAACAAAAATAATGACTTTATTCAACAATTCGTTTGTCAACAGTCTCCTCTGTGTCTCTCCATATCACTGTATGCTGCATATGCTCTTCTGTATCAATGCATATGTATTCTGTAATTAAGTGTTAAATGCAAAAATTTCATTTTGGGGTGGAGAATCCCTTTAATGTTTCTTGAGCAGACAATCAGCATATTAGAATGATTTTTGAAGGATTACGTGACACTGAAGACTGGAGTAATGATGCTGAAAATTCAGCTTTGCAAATTTGCGGGAAGAAAATGCATTTTACCACATATTTAAAAAGAAGTTATTTTACATGGTAAAATAATTTCACAACATTACATTTTTGCTGCATTTTTTGATTAAATAAATGCAGCATTGTTAAGACTTTGAGAAAAACATTGAGAAATCCTAACAAACCTCAAACTTTTGAATAGAAGTGTATAAATAATCCACCGAGGCTCAAAAGGGCCTAAAGACAGACACGGTTGACAGATGGATCGCCTCAATGAGGTGTCACTGAAGGCATCACTCATTCCCTTCCCAAACGGCTGTACAATTGCGTGATCATTCTTATTTTTAACCATGAATTAAAATACTTTATTAAACAAGTTCTGCAGAGGGGACCGATGACAACTTGATGTAGGAAGTGAGAACCGTGTGTTTTAAACCTGTCAACAGGCAGCTTGGGTCCCCCACCTCTGCTCCACTTCTCTTGGAGTTAATAACAGTCATGGGACGTCCCACTGAGCCACCTTCAGTTTCAGCTTGTTGTCGAAGCTTTCTTCTCTGCTTTAATTAAAGTGCTTGGTGTTTTTGCTACTCTGTTTAGCGATGACCACACGTCTGTGGAGTGCAGATTTATCCCGTGGCACAGTAGTGCCGAGAGGTTACCGAAATCTTGTGCTATAAAGGAGAGTTTTTTTTTTTCTTGGTTTCTTTGAAACCATCCCATCTGTCCTCGAGGATTCAAGCTGAAAGGTCAGGCCTCACATTAAATAGCACACGCAAGCCCTCAGCTCCATACGCATCTGTTTTACAGATCCTCGTGTTGTGATGTCTAGCCATTTCAAATGACTCGTTTGTGAGGCGGTGTATTAAACACCTGCTAGCTGACCGGCTTCCGGCCATGGACATGCTTTTCTTAAACAGCTGGACAGAGCCAGTGTCTCAAAGGTGTCTCTTTTGTGGGTTCAAGCAGATCAGTACAATGGTTATTTGTTCTCTGTTTGAAATAAATGTTCACAATGGTGCTTTTCCCCCATTCACTATATGCTGCAGGCTGTAGAACACATTTCATCTTCATTCTGCTCTAAACCAGTCTTTTTTCAGGACAAGAACATTGTGGTGGATCACAGAGGTTGTTGTCTAGTTTAATTGCGAAGTTTGCATAGTTTAGCGCTTTTTTCGCAATGTGCTGGGGAAATCATCGGCTAGCAGCTCCCATCTCATACAGACATGATCCGCTGATACATATTTGAGAAGCCAGACCACGCGCACTGCTCGCATCATTGATATTTTATCTCAATCCCTCACATATGCTCCTGTAGCCATTTTCTTAAAATCTATAAATATGCACAGTATTATAAAACCCATTAGTAGTAGTTTATATTGTTGGTCTTGCACATTTAGTCACTCTGTTTACTGTAGATTAATGCAAAGATTATAAATAATATATATTGTATACATTGTGGTCTAGGAAATAAATGATGTGTTAGTTTTATCATTATAATCGGTCAGGATTAATTATTATATATATACTTGAATGCGGGATATAATGTTGACAGATTAATACATGCTATAAACTAATTATTTCAAACTCACAAGAATATTATGTAATCCCGACAGAATAGAACAGTGAAACCAAGACATCAATTATAGATTTAAAGAACAAAAATCTAGAACTTTTTTCTCAGTAAATATATATCTAAAAGTGCTGTTGACATGAAATTTTCACCAGATATTGGTAACAAACCAAGTAATCCATAATAGAACTTAATTTCTAAATGTATTTGTTTAGTTTTCTTTATGTGTAATAAAGTGGAATGACCCAGGGAGAAAGTATCCAGTATGTTATGCTTCTTGATTGCTAAGTAGTATTTATTGTATCATTTTATTATCATAATAATACACACTGGTTTGTAGTGCACACAGTTCTACTATTACTGCACTGTTACTCTTCTAATTATTAACCTATAGACATTTCCACTGCTCAAGAGTCCAGTAACAATGTCCTTTACTCCACTCTTTTTGATCATTGGAATTGTACTTGGTGATGTGAGGCTTACATGCAGCTACTCGGCCATTGAAACCCATTCCATAAAGCTCCTGCTGCACAGTTTTTGTGCCGATATTAATGCCTATGGAAGTTTGACAATCTTCAGTTATGGAATCAGTGCAGTGAGGACTTCTTGACTTTTTTGGCGACTCTGTGACTTTATGTGGTCTTTCACTTTTTGGCTGAGTGACTGGTGTTTCTAAATGCCTCCACTTTCCCATAATCTACAGTATGTAGCAAAATCAGGTGGAAAGCATTGGTAGCACTATCACGATCGGACCAAACTGTAATGTTTATTGAACTCTGAAGTGAATCCATGAAGTCAGAACTTTTCTTGATAGATGACTGCGTGTTTAGTTTTACCAGTGAAGTTAGCTATGGGGTGGGATTTTCACTTCAAAGATTTGGGGAAAAACATCACGCGGACGTTCTGGATTGACTAACTTTGACCTAATGTTGTGTTTTTGCCAAAATATAATACAAAATATTAGTTTGAGATCATGCAGTACCAGCACAGAACCCAGAGAAGTCACCACATCGCATTGGCATCATTGCCTCACATTTGTTTTTGTTTAGGCTTTAGATTGACATTGAGCTCAAAATTTAGACATTAACTACTTAGACTGGGTGGGGCATTTTGATTGAGAAAACGTTTTGTTTTGCATTGCATTGTTGGGTTATTTCAGTGTCTTTGAAGGAGAGCTATTTTAGAATGTCTACACAATATTTCAAACCACCAAGCTGTTGCCATCTTCAGTTTTGTGGAGAGATTCTTTGGATGAAACAAAGCAGTAGAGGTTTCAATTCATATGCCAAGGATGAACTTTTCTAGTGGGACATTTCTCTTTGCAGAGATTGTTTTCTATAACTGATATCTGAACAAAGTAATTATCCTATTAAATCGCTGGATTTATCAGGCGAGAGTAGGTTTGGACTGAGTGCAATATTTAAGAAATATTAGATTAAGTTACATTTTATTAAAATAACTGTTTGAGAAACAACATCTCTGTCAAACAATCTGCAGAAAATCACGACTAATTCCCTTGAACACTATCACTGTTTGGCATGTGAAAAGGTTGGGTCCTTCAAGAATGTGTAGTTCCTAACAAACTGGAGACATAAGTGTGTTGACCTTCAGTATGTAATCACAGTCACTTTGTAGAGCTTATGAAGGCTTATTTAAGTAAAGATTTTGTTCTGTTTTTGTTAAGATTAATGCTGCTGCCAATTTGCGTGGTAAAAATTGCGCACATCTGCATTGTGTTTACAGGCCTTACTTGTTACACACATTATTTTCAATAATGGGAAGATTATTGGGATATTCTCCATTATTGTATTTTTTCTGGAAGAATGTACAAAAACAAAAACATGTTTTTATTCTGTTCATTTTAATACAAATTCGTGGCACATGTGGGTGTAGTCATTACAGAGAAGCAATTTGAATTTTACTAACACTATTTTGCGTAATACTGTTTTTTGTTAATGATCTGCAGACGTTATGGCACAATTAAATATAATTAAACATTCATATTTTTCTTATAATCTGTCAAAGTCACCAAGACTCAGGGTAAAAAAAGAAATGTTTGGTTTTACCAGCATTTGATACATGTCTTTATGGATTTGGTATGTTTTGAACCCTGTTAAGTTATTGTAAGAAAAATTATTTAGCAATTATTAATGAATAACTTTTAAACTTTTCAATGTTTTTTGTGACTTTTGTATATACAGTGGTGCTAGAAAGTTTGTGAACCCTTGAACATTTTCTATATTTCTCTAAATATGTCCCAAAAGATCATCAGATTTTCACAAAAGTCCTGAAAGTTGACAAAGAGAATCCAGTCAAACAAATGAGACAAAAATATGTACTTTGTCATTTATTAATTTGGGTAAATTATCCAATATTACATATGTGAGTGGCAAAAGTATGTGAATCTCTTGGATTAGCAGTTAATTTGAAGGAAAAATCTATCAGAGTCTCTCTGTTCATAGATGTTTTCAATCAATGGGATGACTATCAGGTGTCAGCATGTGCCCGGGTTTATTTAAAGAACATTCATTCATTCATGTTTGTGGACGTGTATCATGGCACGAACAAAGGTGATCTCTTAAGGACCTCAGAAAAATAATTGTTGTTGCTCATCAGGCTGAAAAAGGTTATAAAACCATTTCTACGCTGCAAAAAAAGGCTTATCTTACCAAGTATTTTTGTCTTGTTTCTAGTCAAAATATCAAAAAATTCTTAAATTAAGATGCATTTACTAGATAAGCAAAATGACATACTTTTGTTTCGAGGAGGAAAAAAGTAAATTAAGTGAAATTTGTTTGAAACAGGTAAAATATCTGCCAGAATATTTTACTTACCTCACTGGCAGATAATTTTTACTTATTTTAAGCAAAATATTCTTAATTTAGTTAAGATAAGCATTTTTTTTTTCAGTGTAAAGAGTTTGGACTCCACAGATCCATGGATTGTGTCTAAATGGAGAAATGGTCAACCAACAAAAATCACTCCAAGAGCAAGACATTTAATAGTCCACGAGGACCCCAGGGTAACTTCTAAGTAATTTAAGGCCTTTCTCACATTGGCTGATGTAAATGTTAATGAGTCCACCATCAGGAGAACACCGAACAACCATGGAATGCATGACAGAGTTGCAAGAAGAATGCCATTGCTCTAATGTGGACAAGCCAGAGGGCTATTATGAGAAATGTTTTGTGAATGGATGAGACCAAAATGAAATCGGTCTATAAAGACAATACACCTGCCACATATGAATTTTCTCACTCGTTGGATGACAGAATGAGTGTAATGACACTCCAAATAGAAACATGCCGGACACGTCCTGTTGAAATGGCAGTGTGTGATCGTGTAGAAGCAAGCGAGACAGAAACATGAGCCAGCTGCTGCTCATGCCTCGGTGCAAACAGACACATCAGACATCATCTGAGGGAAAGAATTAGTTTACTTAACCGATGTCTGCGGTTCTTCTAGCACCGGACCGGATGTCTTTGTTTGCCTAATTATTCTGAGGGAAAAGCCATTTCCAAATGGAAATTTACACATTCTGCTACACAATCCTCAGGCATGCCTTTTTACAAAGTGGCTCAGAAGGAAAACCAAAGGACCTAGATGAAATATTGTTGCTTTTTTTTTTTTTTTTTGCTTTAAATCAATCATCACTTCAGGAGAGTCAGACTTATTCTTATACAGCCACGAGACATAAAGATGGTTACGGTTATATCACATGAGAATTATTTTTAAACGAATGCCTGTGCCCTTGATAACAGCAGTGGAATGGTAGCTATGATCGAATTTTAACCACTATTGATCCCTAACTTTAGCCCACTGCTGGGAAATGACTGCAGAACCTGCGCCGGCTTTGACTTAAAGTAACTCCTGAGACAAACATGCGAACCGTCTGTTCTTATATAACTTGTGGGACTGATTCTTGCTCCAGCACTAACACACCTGCCTGTAATTTTCGAGGGGATTTAAAGACCTTGATCATCCGGCTCAGGTGTGTTTGATTAGAGTTGGATCTGAACCTTGCATGAAGGTAGATCTTCACAAGCAGAATCGAGCAAGGCACGCTCTACATTAGTGATTGCGTGTAAAACCACTTGATGGCGGTGTCTACTGTTAAATGTTGTGTGTAGATGTCAAGAAGTTGTGGAAATATGTTTCATGTTTTGATTGGCTGTTCTCAAATGTTCTTTTCTAAATTAGATTAATGCGTTTATATGGAGTCTTGATTCATGGCATGTTGTGATGGACATGTTTACAGTACATGTTCATGATGTTCCATTGTTAAAAGAAATGGTTCACACAAAAATGCAAAAACTATCATCATTTACATTACCCTCCAAAGGTTCTTTTGCACTTTCTAGTCAAAGAATTATTGTGAAAAAAAGTGCCGGTTTCCATAAAAAATATTAAGCAGCACAACTGTTTTCAATACTGATAATAATTAGAAGGTTTCCTGAGCAGCAAATTGGCATATTCAAATGATTTCTGAAGGATTGTGTGATACTGAAGACTAAGACTTAAGGCCATTGCACACTGAGTCTAAAATGTTCACACATTATAAAACTTTCTGTCTCTGAAACTTTCGTCCATCATAAAAAATTCGGATCGGGTTTGATTTTCTGCATTTTGTTGCATCTGTAGCAGGCATTTTGAGAGGTGTCCATCTATTCTGGAAGTGAACTAATGACTTACTTCTGCATTTCTTATTTTTTATAATGTTGTTTTAGACTTTCATCATATGGACAAATTTTTTTTTTGAACATCGTCATTTTGTTGGCGCCAGTGACCTCAGACATACAGTGCAACTGCGCTCGCGGCGACCTGAGTTCGAATCCCGTCTTGTGGTCCTTTGCCGATCCCAACACCCTCTCTCCACCCACTGCTTTCCTGTCAACTCTATACTGTCCTGTCCAAATAAAGGCATAAAGAGCCCATAAAATATAGTCATTCTGCAGAAGAAAGTAAATAATAAAATTTTAGAACAACACGTAGCATTTAATTTTTTAAGTGAACTGTCCCTTTAAATCTTTCATTTATTGTGTGCTCTTAAATAGTTCACTCAGAAATTAAAATTATTTACTCACCCTTGTCATTTTAAACTGATTTTACTTGTATAGACTATTTTTATGGGACCTTTTAGTGTTCGTTTTTTTCCTTAACAGATGTGGTCACTATAAACTGTATGAACTACTTACATATTACAGACAGAAAGACAGACACATAGACAGACAGACAGATACACTGTAGATGGATCGTGTAAAGATTCTCCATTTGTTTTCCAAGGAAAAATCTGCATCCTTTTCTTGTCTTGTGTATGTGTTAAAATGCTATGCTGCTATGATAGATTGTTCTGCTGTGCCTGCCAATATTTCCTTCACAAACAGGAAGTTTGGGAAGGTTTGAGGTAAGGAAGGCCTGCCAACCCTGGTTTATTGCACCGCAAAACATTTGTCTTCCTCTCTTCCATCATTCTGGAGTACAGCACAGTACCAGACTGTAGACTACCCACATCGCTGCAGAGAATCCATCCACAGGTTATACTTGATATAAAACTGCCAAGACTGTACGCAGAAAAACACAGTCTGCAAATCCATCTTGTTTTTTGACAGCAGCCACTCAAGCTTCCAAAAAAATCCCTAGATGTGATTTATTTCCAACAACACTCTAAACTATAAACTTTGCACAAATTCAATTAAGGCCTGGTTACAAATTCAAATCAGTTTTAGTTATTTATCACAAACGTGGTCGCTTTTTCATAACGTTGTGTGACATTATTTCAGCTTGAATTTTATAAAATTATCTGTATCTTATCTATAAGCAAAGTTAGAATGTGTTTAAAAAGAAGGAAATTTTTCCATCTAGGTCTTCCATAACAACACTGTTATGACGAAAACAGTGATAGTATTGTACTCTTTGTGTACATGCAACCACATAACCAGACATTCAAAAATATCTGATTGGAGATAAGCAAGTTTAGTCAGTGCAGAAAGAAACTGAACATCTTCCCTGCATTCTTACAGGATGAGGTGTATTGATTGTAAAGCCAGCATTCATCATGCTCCATCATTACTAGACGCACACAGCACGTTATAGAAGGATCTGCCAGTCATCCAGAGAATGAAAGATTATAAATATTGTTATGACAGAAGTGAAAGATTCAACTGAAAATTCTTGATGAACCTATCAGCTGCCCAATGTGGAAAAAAGACCACACAGTCTATGGAAAATCTCTGTAATGATGCTTTAATCTCATATCGCAGTCACAGTTTGTGTAAATTGCACCAGAGATGATTCCTTACAAACAAAGGTACCCGTAAAAGATGCTATCAGTGCCAAGAAACTATTTCTAGCTTAGGATGTGGCCTCTGAGGTGAAAGTATGTGCTTGTTTTGCAATAGTTGAACATGGAGATGGATTAATCTGAGATAAACCAGTTAATTTGGATTTGGGAAAGACAATTTGTTTTGGTCCAACATTCCTCTGGGTTTTGAAACAGACTGCTAACTCGCAATGGCTTGTTTAAAAAAGCTGGCACACAACCCAGAGCGTTTGATTATTTCACAGCGCAAATTGATGCAATTCAGCTCTTGGCTGCCCATAAAGGTCATTATGTTCCATTTGGTAAGAAAGCAGGAGCAGAATCGCTTTATGTCTCTGTGGGCCATTTCATGCTCATAGACTTTTATATTTCATTGCAATTAGTCCACGTTTTTATATAAAGTGAGACCAATTTTGATATATCTATCTGTCTGTCTGTCTGTCTGTCTGTCTGTCTGTCTGTCTGTCTATCTATTGGTTTATCTATTACCTTCAAATGTATTTCATTCATTTGTTGACAGTTTTATATATTATAGTCAGTTAGTTAATTGATAGTTGCTTTGTTTAAAGTAAATGAAATTTAAACAAATTGGTAGTTCAGTTAATATATACATTGATAGATGATAACTACCATTGACTAACTTGTTCAAACAAAACTGTGAATCTTTCAATAAGCCACTAACCAAAATAGGTGATCTAAAATAAAGAGTATTCACCCCTTTTATAAGATTCTTCTATTCTTTTACTGGTATTCATCACAAGCAGATATTCCACAGGCTGAGGAGCGAAATAGTAATATATAGAAGGTACACTGTGTCATTTACACAATTACCAATGCCATCATGGTAACACATGACAATAAAATTATACAATTAACATTAATTTAGCAACAGTATATGTAACATAAATCCCTAATGTACATAACTAACACAGTGTAACATAGTGTAAAGTAAGGAAACCTACTGTTAACCAAATAACTATTTTTATTTACTGTAGAATTTTTACAGGCTTTTACTGTTAAAATCACATTCATTCATTCATCATGTATAAATACACCTCTATCTGGAAGCTCCAGAGCCTGGTGAGTCAGAATTGTGGCAGAAATTGAACCATGAAAAAATATAAATCCAACAAGTCAATGTAAAAATGGAAAAGCACAGGGCATGGATACAAGATGATTTCCAAGTCATTGATTGAATATTCCTTGGAGTACAGTTAAATCAGTGATTAAGAAATGGAAAATGACTATGTAAGAAGGAGACTGCTGAGGGAGGCCACCAAAAGGCCCGAGACAACTCTGAAGAGTTACTGGCTTCAGTGGCCGAGATTATAGAAACTGCTTACAACTGCTCCATCGCCAGTCACAGCTTAATGAGTGAGTGACAGAGTGGCAAAGAGAAAGCCACTGATAAAAATATCATATGACGTCTTGGCTGCATTTGCAAGAATACATGTTGGAGACTCTGAAGCCAGCTGGATGAAGGTTCTGTGGTCTGATGAGACCAAAATTGAGTTTTTTGGCCATCAGACTAAATGGCATGTCTGGTGTAAGCCGAACATCATCAGAAAAACACAGCTCCAGCTGTGAAGTGTGGCGGCGGCAGTGGCATCATGATGTGAGGATGCTTCTTTTCAGCAGACCCTAGATGGATTGAGAGAGGAAAATAAACAGGGAAATCATGGAGGAAAATGTGATGGAGTCTGCTAGACACCTGTGATTTGGGAGATCCATCATGATAGTGCCTGCAAACATAAAGCCAAAGCTAGAGGAATGCCTTCAAAACAATGTTGATGTTTGGAGTGGCCAAGTCCATATCCAGATCTCAGTCCAGTTAAAAATTTATGGCTGTCCACTCATGATCTCCATGCAACCTGACTGAGCCAGCTGCCACATGTGCAAATCTGATAGAGACACATTTATACAGACTCTATACAGATCTATCTGTCTGTCCGTCCGTCTGTCGTTTTATGTTGTTTTGTCTGTCTGTCTTTCTATCTGTCTATTCAGTAGCATGAAAGTTCTGTCAAACTTCAATTAAACCTTTCATTTATTGTCTCTGTATGACTGCAGATAGTTTTTACAACCTGAGGTCACTGTACTTTTATGCATCGTTCTCAGATAACAGACCTTCTCATAATTAAAGCCCCTGTAATTCAGTTCCTACTGAGATTAGTCTTCCAGCACATCAGTTTTTCCAAGTTTATATGAGATGCCGATCAGGCGAGGCTCTAAATGGAATATACTTATCATGTTTATATTTTTTGGAGTGTCAGAAGAAATGAAGACTCACATTAAAATCTGAAAAGGGTAGTTTAAACTTAATTGGCTCCAGTGAGCTCCAGGCCCCCTTGTTTTCCACTCATGTTGGCTTGAGAAACGTCTTCCCTTCTAATGCTGCACGTCTCTGTCAAAGGCTGTGCCAGTCCACATGAACTGCCCTTTATAATGGCAGAAATGCCATTAATGGAATAAAATGCTCCACTTGTTGTTTTGGAACAGCTAGTTTTTGTTCCATCACCTTACATCAGAGAATTACGTAGGTCCTCAGTTAGACCGGTGCAAGCCTTTTCAGAAGCTCTGTTAGAACTGCAGGCTGACTTTAGTACTCTTGTTTGGGCAGCAAGCTAGAGTTTTGAATGACACATTTATAGAAATGCACTTTTAATGTCATCTACTATTAAAACCTACTGCAGGCTCTAAAAATAAAATTTTGTCATGGAACAGAAGTGCAAACATTGCGTATTGATGATTTTCTTCTATTGTAGACCTTTGTCGTCCATGTAAACATGACCATAAGAGGTTCTCTGGAACTCAGGCTCTGTCACCATGTAGCATCTGTGGCATTTCAAAGGGTCGGGACCAAAATAAACCAGCTATGCAATCAAAGAACAGGACAGATTTAAATCAGTGACGCATGAAATTCCACTTCACAAAGTATTCATGAGAGTATTCAAAATCCTCACGTGAAAACATTGTTTTCCCCGTTGATTATTAGAGCCCTGATTGGGTTATGTATTATAGCATTATGGATTTCCTGACTTTTCTTCACTTGTTTCAACCATAACTTTTCTTGACTACAGTTGCTTACAGTTGCTTTTTAAATTATTATTAGAATTATAACAGTCCTGCTGCATTAAATCACCTGCTTAAAATACACACAATTTATTTGCTGGAAATAGTTAGAAACAACAATTAAGGAAGATTTATGCTGTCTACTGAGGGGTCATTCACACAGAATGCATCTTTACATTCCACTGCACTGCTTTTCCATAGTTTTTCCATGTAAACATGCACTAGACGGGTGTGATTGACCATTGTGTTTCTATCTTTTGCAGCTTGTTGTGCATGACAAAGTGTTTCAAAAATGGGTATTAGTTAAAGGGGTCATATGATATTGCTAAAAAGAACATTATTTTGTGTATTTGGTTTAATGCAATGTGTTTATGCGGTTTAAGGTTAAAAAACATTATTTTCGACATAATGTACATTATTGTTGCTCCTCTATTCCCCGCCATTCTTAAATGCGTTAACTTTTAAAAAGCTCATCGTTCTAAAAACTGAGGTGGGTGTGCTCTGATTGGCCAGCTATCCAGTGCATTGTGATTGGCCGAATACCTCAAGCGTGTGACGGTAATGTTACGCCCCTTGTCATACTGTGATGCTGTGTCCCGGTCAGAACACCGGCGCGACAAGACAAAAACAATAAAACCCATTATAAACAAGGTATTTGTTGCATCCAGTGGGGACATAATTACTGATTATAATGATTTATACTGTCTTTGTATGCATTGCGTATTGTGCTGTGTAAACACAAAACCATGTCTGCATTTGTGATCGGAGAAAGGACAAACAACAAGCGCTACTCTACACTGCTTAAAACTCGCGTTTGAATCATCAGTGGCAAATCCTTTAAATATGAAAACGTACTTACAGGCTGTGAGTCAGAAGCACCTTGCAAAGTTGTTATTGCCCCACTTTATAGAAACAGACACTGGCATTGTAGGCTACTCTCCCAGGAAACAGTCCTCGTCCTCCGTAAAATGCGTTGCACACATCTAAATATTTAGGTTGAACTGTTCTGGAACAGTGTTGTAAATACAACTTAATCCTCTAGTTGTGTCCTCTTTTGGAAGGCCAAACAAAGTATTTTCGCTTTTCACAATGAAACACACAGCGTCTCCATGACATGACGGCAGCAGCAACAGCAAGAATAAAAGTTACACCTTCTTTCTTTGTGTAAACATTTGGGCGGCGTTATTATTCCCACATGGTGAAGTAGACATGTGTAGGCATGTTAGAACGAGCCATTTTAGGAGGGCGTGGTTGACTCTTAACTTTTATAAAGAATATCTCTTTGGATATGAGACTTTAGTTTTTGCAACTTTACAGATCGTTTTTATGCACAAAGAGCTTGTAACACTCCAAAGAGAAAGGAAAAATTTTAATTGCATCATATGACCCCTTTAAAAGTAGTTTAACATGGAGGAAAAAAGAAAATCTCTAGAGTTGAAGTTAAGTTGAAGTACTAAAATAAGTAAAACGTAATAAAAAACAGACATATTACAAAATAAACAACAACAACAAAATGATCAAACTCAAAATGTATTAACTAATACTATAATAGAACCAATGATACTAAAATAACAGTGGATTGATCATGTAATTCTTTTTATTAAAATGAATCAATTGGCAATCCTAGTAAAATACACCTGATGCTTTTCCATCCTATTGATTTTCTGTTTTTTTTCTTCTATCCTAATAATAGCCTCTCTCATTAAAAATGGTAATGTTTTATAATACTTTTTCCACATATTTTGTTCAGTTCCACTTGTTAAGATGACTGTCTGTCAAAATGGTAGTGATTATTATTAAGATTAAACAGTCTCATCCACAGTAATGTTATGCAATCCCTTAATTATCCATCGTTTCTTCAGGGTAAGGTGGCCAAAAGTAATTTTGCAGAGTTGATTCTGTGAAGAGAGATGCTGTTTTTTTAAGGATAAACTATATCCATATGCGGCTCGTCACAGATTTTAACTGGAATAGACAAAGTACATTACAGTGGGACATGTGAACTGTGACTTGCTGAAGGACATCCGTGAAATACGAAGTCCAAACACATGAGGTTCTCTTAGACTTTTTTCTTTCCATTTGGTAGACTTATTTGAATATATTTTAATCACACATGGTTTGTAGCGTGTTTTGCATGCAGCACATCATCACAGTCCAATTCACCAGCAATCCTGAATTGTATCCTGTCAAGTTTCTGTCAAAAACAGATGTTCTGAATACTTCTGATAGCATTATATTAAATAGTTGTTGTGATTGGCCTGCAGGTGGCTGGAGGTGGGTGTTGTTAACCTGACCTGTACGCAGTATTGGGTGATTTATCTGCGGGTGCTGCAGGAGGCCATCTGGCCTGGAGGAAGTCTGCCGGCTCAACCCAGACCCCAACGCAGCCAGCAGCAGAAAGACGAGAGCAGAGCGCAGGCTCTGCAGTGCCTTATGAAACTACTGCCAGGTGAGACGCCACATAATATGTACATAGACCTGTTCAAAAGTGGAATTTTGTTTTAAAGAAATTAATGCTTTTATTCAGCAAGGACACATTCAATTGATACAAAGTTGCAGCAAAGACATTTGTAATTTCTATTCATCAAAGAATCCTGAAAAAAACACACAAATATTAAGCAGCACATCTGTTTTCGATATTGATTATAATAATAAATGTTTCTTGAGTGCCAAATTAGCATTTTAGAATGATTTCTGAAGGATCATGTGACACTGAAGTCTGGAGTAATGACTACTGAAAATTCAGCTTGTCATAAATTACATTTTAAAATGTAATAAAATAGAGAACAGTTTGTAAATTGTAATAATATTTTACAGCATTACTGTTTTTATTGTATTTTACTCAATATATGTAGCCTTTATGAGCATAAGAGACTTCAAAAACAGAATAAATCCGTACCAAGGTTATTACAGTTAACTAAAACTGAGCTAAAACTAAAACCATAAAAATGTTGCTTAAAATAAAAAAGGAAAACTTTATTTAGTTTAACTTGATGTACTAAAATAACCAAAATTAAAATTGAAAATAAACAAAAAAATTATACTATAAACTATAAACATGTAAAATTAATAAACATGACAAAACAATAGAAAACAACTTTAAAAATGGACATAAAAAAAAAAACTGATTTAAAATATTAATAACTGTAATAGTATCTAAATGATACTAACGTAAAATAACACTGATCTGTACCGACTATTACAAATAAAGAGATTTCCATTGACACACAATTAAAGGGGTCATATGACGTTGCTAAAAAGAACATTATTTTGTGTATTTGGTGTAATGAAATGTGTTTATGTGGTTTAAGGTTAAAAAAAACACATTATTTTCCACGTAATGTACATTATTGTTGCTCCTCTATGCCCTGCCTTACTGAAACGAGTCGATTTTTACAAAGCTCATCGGTCTGAAAAGCGAGGTGTGCTCTGATTGGCTCAGCTCTAGGCATGACAAAGTGGATATCATCCTCTTTTGGAAGGCCAAACAAAGTATCTTTGCTTTCACAATGAAACACAGCGTCTCCACGACATGACCGTGACGGCAACAGCAATAACAACAACAACAAAATCAGAAAATTAAGAGATCAATCATGAGTAAATACTATAATCAATTGAATTTTAACTTCTTTTTAGCATTTGGTTTTGGATGGAATGAGTAAAATTAGAGCTTGGAAAAAAGGACTTGCAAATAACTGTGTGATTCAGACAAACAGCTGTTCAGTAACACAACACCATTGCTCAGGAGATGAATCAATGAATCAGAACAAAAACAACAGGAGCTAAAGGGAGTCCACCTCGCAACAGAAAAGGACTGTTCTTCATCAGTAGTTTGGGGCAGATTTTGACAGATTTTGCTGAGTTTATTGTGTGGTTTTGTGTTTTTACAGATCTGATCTCTGATATGTTGGGCTCTGAGAAGTACAAGATATCTTGGCAGACGGTTGTGGATTCTTTTCAGGACCCCACCATAAACAGGTGTGTTTGAGTACTAAATAGACAGAGATAAAAATCACAGAGATATGCAGCTCCAGCATTCCTGTTAACATATTTATGGGGTTAATAACGTTGATTATGAGTTCCATATAGTTTGAAATATACAGCAAAAATAGCAGCATTTTGACCGTTTTTAACTGTATGTGGCAGTAAAAGGGCATAAATATTTCATGAGGCAAGCAGACATGGCCTAGTGAACATGTGGCTTTAATGGTTAAAGTGGTCAGGTTGTAATTTACTTGCATCATCTTGTTATGACACAGTAAGTAAGCGATGCTGATAAAAGAATGCAGAAATGTGCTTTCACATTGCTCTGTTATCAGGACGCCTCGTGACATCTTTGTAGACTGTTACCACAGTGGGATGCATGATTTATTCTCGCCGGCTTGGATTTCGAGAAAGCTGCTCTGTGATTTACTAGAACATGCTGTAGTCTGCTGTAAATGTCCAGATGAAGCAGATGCTGTTACAATCAGTTATACATTGACTCAATATCTTTTGCTGTTTGAGCTGTGTCCTTATCAAGAGGGGGGAAAGCAACAAGGCATGTCTAAATCCAGTGTCTGCGTAACATCCTGTCCACTAAGAAACCTTAATCTGGTTGGTTTTGAAGGCAACCTAGATACAGCATCCACTGCTTTTGATAAACCAAAATGCTGTGGGTTTTTTGTTGGAAAGAATAAGGATGGCTTCTAAATTAGAGTTTTAAAGGAATTCATTTATTCATAAATGTTAGTATCCACCCCCCACCCCCCCATTTTTATGAACTTATGACTCTGGATAGTAAAACTCTGGATAGTGGATTTTGTAAGACTTTAAAAATTATTAAAAATATATATTATTAATAATAATAAAAAAAAATCAATAATTATAGTCATGCTACTCTTACTATTACTACTTTAAATAGTAATAATTTTAATCATTTATAAATAATTGTCAAATATATTTATGAATAATTCATTCATTAATAATTATATTATAGTATATTATAATATATTTGTTTATTTATTTATCATTAATTAAAAAATTAATTAATTAAAAAATATGTATTATTTATTCATGAATTAATTTATGAATATACAAATGTATTTATTTATTTATTAATTAATTAAATTGCATATTTAATTCATGTGTTATTTACTTATTAAATCATTTAATTCCGGTAATTTAATTATTATTATTAATTTATGAATAAATGCACTTTAAAATGTATTTATTATTATGAATTAATAAATGGATTTTTATTTTATTTTATATGTGTGCTTTTGTACTGTTCATTTCTAAATTCGCTGAATTTATAACAGAATGTATAATTCCCGATATTTCTTAGAAAGTGAACTTGAATCTGAATTCATGTTTAGGGCCAGATTTACGGCAGCGCAAACCGTCTTTTGCCGATTATATAATACTTTCAGGATTTACTAAAGATGCACAGTGAAGAATTATCGCTGAAAACGCGTGGACACAGTAATTTTAGCACCTGACTTTATTGAATATGCATTTGTAGGAGTCAGGGGCACCGTAAGGGGAGGAAGGTAAGGATGATTCTAAGGGCCTCACGATGAAGGCGGGGCCCCCCAAGGGGGAAACATGATTTCTACGAGGGTAACGCAATTGCGATTTCTTCCGAGGGGGATCCCCTCGGAACGCGATTTAGTGTGTGGAACACGGAATGTGATCTGTACGGACAGGGAACCCACTGTATAACCTCCCCCCCTCACTCCAGAAAGCAGGGGCCCGAGTAAATATGCTGTCCAGGTGGCCCAGAAACCGTAGCGGCGCCCCTGGTAGGAGTTTCCCTTTCAGACGCAAAATGTATGGGAGGAGAGTCTTAAAATGAATCACGTAGCGCAATGTTTGCGCTTGCCAAATTACTGGTATTTGCGCCATTATTGAACGCCCAAAAAATGCATGTCTTAAACTGTTTTGCACTTGATATGGCTGCGTTTGTTGTTGCTAGGAGGAGGCACCGCAGAGAACAGAGAGCGTGTGGTAGAAGGGAGAGGATTTTTTCCACACGTATTAATTTATTTGGAATGCCAGAAGAACACATTATCCGAATCCGAACATATCCTTAAGCTAATTTGCACCGCGCTTGGTAGATTGCATTGGTCATTATGGAAATGAGATGTCGCTTCTGTTTCTTTTTTTGGCCATTGTCAGTATATCACCCGCAGAAATTTCCACGCCCATCTGCGCTGTTTTGGAATTGCGCTCTCGCACTAATTTGCCCTGTTTAGTAAATCTGTCCCTTAGTGTGATGATTTCCATTAATTTTTACTGTCATAGAGATTATTGAGCTTGGTATTCCACTGCAAATATGTGGAAAAAATTCCATAAATTTGCTTCAAAACTGTGCTTTGAATTTTTGAAATTGCAAAGTAATGCTATGAAAGTAAAATTCCCATGGGTCTTGATAATAAAGTATCTGTGTGCAGGATGTAGCTGCGCTTGTGACCTCCTGTGACTGTTTATTTTTTGCAGGCATCTTGTGTACTGCATCTGGGATCTGCTAATCGAGTTTCTCGTCCCTGAGGCATCTGATGGGGACTTTCAGAAAACACTTCTGCACAGCCTGTCCAAAAATGCTGAGAAGCTGCCACCATAGGTGTGCTGGGGGTGGACTGGAGACGCTAAATACACTTGTATATATACATACATATATACATACTTATCACATACTAACGTGTGATAAGTTAAAGTGTTAGGCAGGAACATGTAATCAAGAAAGTGAGTATTTGGATTCATGACAGCATGTGTCTGGCACCAATTTGGTCTCCCTGTTTCTGGGACACATGCGCACATCCGTGCAGACATTGATTAATGGCCACCTGTTTTGTGTTTTATCAAACCACAAGTCCAATCTCTAAAGCCCGACATACCGGATCTGAATTAGTCGCAAGTTCTCCAACTTTTATCCACGTTGTTCCTGCTTCAGCTTTGGGCAAAGCTCTTACAGATGGTCTGCACAGATCATTTCTGCACCATCCTATTATGTGTTTCCGGCCTTTCGGTCTCGATAAACCTTGACTTTACACACATTCCCTTCTTGTGCACATATGCACTTGATCATTTTGCTTCTAGCCTTTTTCAGAGATGCTTTAAGAGGCTGTATTGACCTTATCTCTCGAAGTAAGAAAGCCTGTTCTTCCACAAGTTTCCTCTTTTAAGTATGAAGTTCATCACATCTGCGTCTGGTGTCACGGTAATGCTGTACGTGCTTTGTGTGCTTTCAGCCAACTTGTGAAGCCTTTAAATGTAATTTCTCTATTCACAACCTCTAATTAAGTGGTTAGATGCCTCTACGGAAAAAGAAAAGGTCATGTTGATTCAGCAAAAATGGCCAGTTTTCAGCATCTGTCTTATTTACTCTGTTATTGAAGTATGCATATACGTTTTCTTAAAGAGATAGTTCACCCAAAAAGGACATTCCAATTCTGTATTGCTTCTTTTTTGTGGAATATAAAGGATTTTTTGAGATATGTCTTTTTTCCCTTATAATGGAAGTCAGTAGTCACCAAAACTGTTTGGTTACCAAAATGTAAAAAATGTCCTGTGTTTTGCAGCAAAAAAGGTTTGGAAACCATTTTTGGGTGAACTACTCCTTTAAATAGGTTTATTTCTTTACAAAGCAGCTGAGTTCTAACAAATATTAGAATATTACATGGTTCTGGTTTGTGGGTTACTTTTCTTAGAATTCTAGCACAATAAAATGATGTCTTAATTGCCTTAAAGGGCCCTATCATACACCCGGCACAAGGTGTGGCACAAGTGTTTTTGCTAGTTTCAGCCCGACGCAGTACTCATTTTCCCGTCCTGTGCCGCATTGTTTAAATAGCAAATGCATTTGTGACCATGGGCATACTGGTCTAAAAAAGAGGTGTGTTAAGGCGCATTGTTGGCGCGGTGCTATTTTGAGGAACTGAAAATAGACTGCACCATAGACCAACTCAAACCTAGTCTTAAGTCAACGGTGCAATATTTTTTTGGTTATTTAAAGAGTG